>NW_017536990.1:1346497-1609983 GCF_001853355.1 Bactrocera latifrons | reverse complement strand
TTGATATTTTCGTGACTTGAAGTCAACAAATTCTGTAATAATGCCATGTTACTACTTTTGTAAAATAATACGATTTAAAAGCAAAAAAATACTGAAAAAAATTAAAAAAAAGAAAAATTCGTGCCTCTGACTACCCCTAGGCCCTAAAAGAAACAGTGTTTAACAATTTGCACGTTGACATCAGAGAGATAGCAAGTCAATGCTAGATTCGTAACAAAATAACCTTAATATTTTACAAAAACAGTTTCGCGTAGGGGTCTCAAAGCTGATGTTTGACAATAAAGCTGATGATTCTACATACATCAGAAGCATCGTTACTGATACGACACGTCGATTTATAAATATGACGTCGAAACTGATCGAAAATCCAGCGAAATGAGCCGAAACCGAAAAATCACCGATGGCCATTCGTGCCGAGGTTTTTTATAAATGTGTGGAAAATTGTGTTAAATTTAAAATATTTTGATGGCGATAGTAAACATTTGCAATTAAAACTTTGTAAGTCCGAGTCAGATTTGATGCATGTCTTATTATTTATTTTCTAAAATGTTTCTGTATATTTCACCAAGCACTAGTCTTAGGAACCCAAGCCTAAGAAACAAAATCTGATATTAGAATAAGGATACAAAAAGATTGGTCTACGGAGTATATTTGAAGACTCTTATTCAAATACTGCTAGCCAGCGATATTAATCTTAGCATACCGGTCCTGAACATTTGTGGGGTCCATTTCAGTGTTGGGCCAGTCTTCTGGGTCACTAGCCTTACTCATCGATCAAAAAAATTAATATTTCAATAAAACCTCCCGAACACTTGCGCATTACCATAATTCACCAAACCATTACTCAATATTTATGACGCATTGTGCTACTGGCCCACTGCCGAAGCGTCACAAAAACTGAAATATTAATATGTGTCTTTCGCTTGGTGTTTACACCGACAGTTATTAAGAAAAAATATTGTACTTTTATGGCAGCTATGCCGAAAAATCGCAAAAACAAAAGAAACTTACAGCTGATTAAGACCAAGGCTTAGTGAAGAGTGTAGTATGCCAACGCCAAACAAACACACTGACACCCACACATGCAAACTCACACTCAAGTATGTGAACTCAACGAGAAAGTCAGTTGTGGGTATATAGTTGTTGTTAAATATTAGTCCTTTTTACTAGGCGCTTGTGAGTTAGCGTCGAAGAGGCATTTAATGTTGCCAAAAACAGCCATAAATACAAACAAGCGTATCAACATACACGCACACATAAAAACGAATAAGTGTATGTGTGGCAGGCGCACACAGACCAAACATAGCTTGAATTTGTGCATAAGTGTGCACTCAGTTGAATAACCTAAAATCAAGCCACAAGTAGTGACAAAGGCCTGAAGAAGTGGCAAGAAAAGCGATGCGTGTTGTTGTTGTTTTGCTTTTTATCACGCTTTTGTTGTTGTTGTGCATTTTTTGTGTAACTTTGCGCAAACCACCAACGACTTGTCGACGAAGTGCTCAACACAAGTTGCAGTCACACACACGGCGGCGAGTAGAAAAAGCGGCACAAAGACAACGACAATGCAGTGGCAGCCGCTGTTGAAATGGCAGAAAAAAGCGGACATAACAGCAAGAAAGTATGCAACACAGTTTACGTTTGACACTCAGCCAAAATGCAGACACTGCCAATACATTTAGACAAGCTTGTGGCTGTGTGTGTGCCTGAAGTGAAGCCCTGTAGGAAAAATTTCGAGATCGAATAACAATTTTGAACTGAATATATTCCGAGTTTCCGGGGACATTATGCAAGGTATTTGCCTCACTCAAACTAAAAAAGACTACCTAGCAAATACTTTGAAAAATAGGTTTTCATTAATAAAGTCCCAGTTTTCTGAAAATATTTCGTTTCATTGGTTTTGTAGTAAATTTAATGCTATTTAGCCTTATCGAACATCAAAAAAAAAAATTATAAATAAAAATTTCCTACTGGGCACCCTTGACTTGCCCTTTTCGAATACTGCGGGTGCGTATGTTCTCGGCACAACATTAGCAGTTATTTATAGCACCGATTTGGCACTGAAGTAACGGCAACTTGCCACAACAACAATAACACTAAAAAACTACACAACAACACGTTTTTCCCACGGCATAGATCAATGACATACCGTCGACCATGGTGTGGCAAAGCAAAAAAAGCAAAGAGAAAAGCACAAAATGTTGTTAACCCCAAAACCGATAGCCATCGTCGCAACCAAAGGAAGTACCAGAGTAGAGAAAAGCGCGTAATGGTTTGTAACTTATTTTGCAAAGCTCACGGGAGAAAAAATAGATATGTCAAGTGATATCAGCGCAGAAGAAATATGTGGGTGATGATTCCGGTACGCAATGTGCGGTAACAGCGTTTTCACTAGTGATTACGTAAAGTCTCAATTTTTTACTCCCATATAGAGTTATAGTATTGTGAAGTGCTAAAATTGCTTGGGAAATGGTTTGGGGTATGAAATTCATTTAAGAAAGTGCAGTTTACTGCTTAATACAAGTATAGTTGTCCTTCTGTAAGCGAGTACCAAAAGAACGCGTAACCTCGGTTAACATTTCTCTAAAGATAGGATTATAAATATATTTTTTAACTAAACGAGTATTGGTTGACGGTTATTCGAAGTAATTAAGTCAATTAATTTGGAAAACTTGGATAAGATCAATTGTACATTTCTTTCGGAATTTTCATTTTTTCAAAATACTTATTAGTCAAAACAGTAGAGTCTTTTTAGCCATGCCCGTCTGAATGTAAGCAAATTAGTTCCGTTTTGAGATCGTTTCGCGAAATAAATTGTTCAGATCGGGGACCACTATAGCATATAGCTGTCATGCAAACTAACCGACGATAGTATAGTAAATGCGCTTGTGAAGGGTATTATGCCTTCAGGATGGCCGAAGGTAAAATTGTTTCTTTTTTTATTAAAATTTTGTTTTTATGACATTTCGATGACAGCTTTTTCCAAAGTTGTCGCATGATATAATTTTGATTACTTACTCTGATCCCTACTACTGGATCATCGCAATCCAACACACAAACTAACTTTTTCAATTATTTTTTTTTATTATTGGAATAAAACAAGAAGAGCTTGTCATACTCATAGCCACATGTCCAACAAATGACAAATGCAAGAAATATTACAATTTAACAGTTACTTACTAAACCGAAATTGCAGCGAAGACACATAAAAACACATATAAACATACATTTTAGTTACAAAACTTACAAATCGTAGAATTCCCAGAGAAGTGGGAATCAAAAACATACACACACTCATACAATACTCAAAATTGTACATGTATGTGTAAGTATTGCCTGAGATAGTGTTAACAAAATGCAGCGTTGTCCTACAGAATTGACAACAGCAGACATTTTAATTTCAAGTCCAACTGCGCACACACACACACACACCATCTTCACATCATCAGCACCATTGACAGCTCGTGTTGGACTGCGCTTGCATACATGTACATATGTGTGTATGAGCATGCTCGTGGCAAGTTTGTGCTGTGCACTTGCTTGTTGCTGGTTGCTGGTTGCCATGTGGCAACACTATTAACGCTATGGGTGGTTAATTTTCATAGTGTTGACAATATAGTTAAGTTACTTGTTTTTTTGTGAACTCAGTTGCACACTTTGCACCGAAATTGTCACGTGGTTCGCGATGTTGCTGGAACAAATTTAACAGTAGTGACACTTTTTAATGAATGGAAACTAATAAAAGCCATATAACGAACTTGAGTCCTGTATAATTCAACTTCTAAGCCTTTTCTATTAAGCCATTCGACTTCCACAATATTGATTATAAAGAGCACACCTGCTGATAGGTTTAAAAATATACGACTTTTTTAAGGTCGATGGGTTGTGCCTTCAAAAATAGCATATTAAAACTTGAAATCGATATATCGATAAGTTTTTGAGTAACATGTTTCTAATATATAGACGCTCAGTTCAATCAGGCCCATTAGATCCATCTCGAAACAGCATATTCAAATTTGTATGAGTATTTACTCGGAGATCATTGATCTGATCACTCTTAATTTTTCTGCAAGTTCTGTATACAGTTTTCCATTCAATGACCTAACAGTCGGCATGCCAAAAGAATTTTCTAAAGTTCAATTTCGTAACCAATGCTTTCTTGTCAAATTATCAGTATGTCATTGTTCAGCCAACATTTTCTAGTACAAAAAAATATTCTTAGGGTTTCACACACGGATAAGGCCAAAATCACTGCCGTAGCGTCACCGGGGATCAGGTGTAACTCGAAAAAGGATTTCTGCAAATTGTTTTTGTTCAAAAATTTTACTGTTTATTAATAATAATAATAATAATCTTCCAACAGTTTACATACTAGTTTTTTCTTTTGAAATTCTGAAAATTCGGCTCTCACACAAGGTGTGCCATAAGCAAAAATTGATAATGATATTTAACCAAGGCTCAAACTATATTATATCCCTGATGTGTACCAGTACACTTCCAAAGATTGATCCAGAAATTTAATACTAATCGTCTCCTTGGTTAATTTGGTCACGAATAAATGTCGGAAAATATATAATTATTTATACAAAAATTTGAATTTGGTTTACCGGAATGGCTCTTAGATATGTTCGTTGACTTGTATATATGTATTAGACTGTGTAATACATACCAAAACAAAAATATATGACACCGATTGGGTGATCTCTCTATAGACCCCGAATGGATGAAAAAACATATACGAAAATTCGATTGCTTTGAAAGCGGATATCTCGAAGAATGGTGAGAAGAGATACTTTAAAACTATCACCTACCCTACTCCGTTGGTTCTACGTAATTAGATGAACAAGAGATTTAATTCTGGAGAATGATCTTGATGTGAAATAAATAAAAGAGTCATGGAAAGACTGCCAAAATCATCATCGCGAAATTACTTATAGTTTCTTTCCGTCAACCACTGGCAAACATGATATTTGTGACAAAATTTTGAACGAATTCTCGAGATAATCTTGCTCACAAATGTATGAATATTTTTCTGAGCATAGAAGCTATAAAAAGAGAAATAAATTTTGGTTTATATAATAAATTGTTTTCAATCAAGCAAGCGCACTTACCGTTTCCTTATATGACAACAGATAGAATATTTTAGGATTTGCACAATTCGGACTTGCAAGCACTTTTTAGTCTCAATTTCAACTTTTCACTCACTTTAAAAATGCCAAATCTGAAAGTATATTATATTATTTAATAAATAATGCACTTTTATAAGAAATAATTACTTTTCAGAGATAAATAAATAATATCAGTAAATGGCAAATTTGTAGCAATTTTTCTCTATATCTGCAAAACACGTTTAACTGCCCAACCGCACACACAGACTCACACACCCACAAAGGCACACGTGCACTCTCCCATATTTGCGGAAGTGGCGAGTGAGTCAGCTTACTTATCATAGGAAGCTCATTTGTCAACTTTTTACACGAAAGCGACGAAATATGCTGAAACAAACACGAACACACGCACACACACGCTCACATGTAGAAATACACGTCTGGCTGTGTGTGCACGTTAAAGGATAACAACAGGAAATGTCATAAACCACGGATGGATATACATAAAGTATAATACATAAACAAGCAGAATCCTGCATGCATACCAATGCAACAACAAATAATTACATATGTGTGACATATGCATACTTAAACGCATTCATCATTCACATATTGTGCTGATAACATTTATATATGCTTCAGTCTGCCGCTGGTGAGTGAATAAAGTGCGCTTCGATGGTTCGTTATCAACATGAAAACTTAGCAGGATGGTAAAGGCAGAACACAACTAGTTAAAAAATGATAAATAATCAAGTGGTCTGAAAGTAACTAGTTTTAAACCAGTTCACTTATAATTTTTTTGTAGCTTAATTGATAAAAATATATAATTTTACAATAAAATATATTTTTTTTTCATCTTTCATAAAATCAGCATTGATTAATTTATTATATATCAGTGGTTTGAAGAAATATTTTATATACGTAACTTTGATCCCTAAATATCTGAAGTATAAACATTTATAGTAAGCACATCGTTCTCGATGCTACATAATATAGCGAACTAGTTCGTCAAGTCATCTTGAGTTCGACGCAAAAAAATTGCAACCACCACTATTCTCGTTTATGAAGCATTGCTTCCACATTATTTTCAAAATTATATATTTTTATCAACGAACAAAGTACACGCCTCACATACCAACACTCGAGTTGGAAAACTTTTACTCTCATAAAATAGAGGCAGACAAAAAGCAGAGAAAAAATGTTGTTGGCATGCGACACGCCGGCGTAACCTGCAACGTGACTTACAAGCGAATGAGATGGCGGTAAATATGTGGTAGCGCAAATTTTTCAACCGTTATCATTTCATTTTTACAAGTTCGCCCCCAACCCCGGCATGCGCTCTTTTACTATAACTGTACACACTAAGATTTTGATATGCTTTTTCGACGAGTTACCGCATTTTATCCACAGCGTGTAATCTCAGCTTGGCAACAAGAGTGAGATAAAATGACAAAACATTTCAAATATTGCTTAGTTGTTGCCTCTGTTTTTCGGTTCACTCTTGTGCGGTTTTAATTTCATTATTTTTACTTGTTTTTTTTCTCCATTATTCGCTATGGCTCCAAAGTCTTCCAAAGCGTATGTTACAACTGAAAAGCGTAGAACTTTTGCTGCTGACTTTTGAATATCTAGTTATTAGTTTTATTATGGTAGCTTGAAGCATGCTTTCGGGCGTTTTAGCCGCTCAATGCTAATGTCTCGACAAATTGGAAACGTGTCGCAAATGTTTGATATTTTTGCCATTCAACTCACCGTGGGTGGTAATAAAAGCATGAAATTGTTGGTTTTAATGCACAGTCGTGTGGCTAAAATGAATTCGGATACTTGTATGTATGTAATTATGAACATGCTCTTAATTTTAGTTGTTGTTAGATGACCTCAAAGGATGCATAAATGTTCTTATCAAATATTTAGTTAATTAACTAATGTAATTGCACTTTTGATTTTACAATTAATTTGAATAAACATTTTAAATAATTAGTTGAATTCCTTACATTTGTGTGTATTCATTTAAAAGTTAAAAATTACCAAAAAATTTGTACACAATAAATAATCAATGGTAAATAATCAACTAAAGCTCAAATTTATGGTAATTTCACAGTATGCAAAGATTTGTAATCATAAATCACCCGGAAAAATGTATACGGTTTGATCAAATTTGAATGATACTGGTCCAACTAATAAGCGCGCGCTAGCCGAACCGTTAAACAAAAATATTTACTAGATCCGTGCAGGTTTATGTCTAGGAGATTGAAGTTTTCTCTTTCCGATGCAATCGAGTCGGTTCTGCATTCTAGCACTGGTCTTATGGACCTCGAATGCGCAAAGCAAAGGCTGGTCACCAACCAGAACTTGTGGGATTATTGGGTCCTTTTGGGCCAGAGTGAAACGTAAAGGACAATCCGGACGCTTTTTATAAAAGCTGTATGGAGGCTGGTGAAATGAAATCAACTTGTTATTTTTTCCTCTATTGTCCAGCCTTCATTGGACTAAGGTTGGAATACCTTGGAAGATACATCTTTGGCGAACTTAGCGAAGGACGAAAACCCATCCACGATGAATCGATTTTGGATCAACCCTAAGACGCAACCTAATCCAACGGCAACAACCTTGCCGACATTTTCAGCAAAGTGAAGGTCGCAAAGTCATCGAAAACAAGCCTCCTGCAAATCGTCCATCTGTTAGTGATGGTAGGATCGAAAAGCTTAAGAAAAATGTACTTAACATCGCCTTGTTGTCATCAGAAAAATTGTAGACGATCTCAAAGCTTTCTTATGGATCAACTCAACTATTTGGGTATGAAGCGTATCAATGGTAGACCAAAATAACTTAATATGCGAATTTACCTTATTTTACAGCTCCCGAACAAAATTATACACAAAAAACTTAGCTTCGTTAATTTTGAAACCCTTTTCACAAAGCAGTGATGTAACGTTAGGATTATCAATAAATTAGTGAAATAAATTTTGAATTACGTAATACGATTTATATTTTTTAAAACCACTCTGTCCTCCATTAACTTGCTACATAATAAAATGAAAACTGTTAAAAAGAGCACACAAGTGTTATGCTCATTTATTTAAGCTTTTGCCATAAATTTCCGTTTGCGCCAAATTTACTATAACTGCAAGTGTGAACTAAAATTGCGAGCATTTAAGCATTTTACCGGTTTTAAACGAAATTAACATTAAGAATTGAGTAGAAATCAATCACACAAGCAATATTTCTGCTCAAAATTAAAGCTACCACTAACTTTGCTGCACCTTACTTGCCCCGAATAATAGCTTGTAAAATTTATTATTGCGTACTTACAAGCGCATATACAAGCGCATATATGGCACACGCACATAGGCGAGCATGTGGGCACACTTACCCATAGTACTCTTATCCTTAAGATCAGCATAAAAATTCATCAGCATGCACGCATTGATACCCTTTCGCACACACACACACACACAAACATGAATATTCTTTTCTTTCAATTGCTATACATAAGTACACACACACACACACCATTTATTAATGAGCTGTGTTCTGGTGCTCTAGGCTATAAATATTTATGTGCAGGTGCTTGACTCCGTTGCAAGCTCAATTCGATCAAGTATCCTTTATGGTCTGGTTTATTAGTCGTTGCACCTGTGGCGTGCAGCCTCCAACTACGAGAGGATTTTACCGTCGTGTCTTCTCTTTTTTGCTTTGCGGCCCACAGACGCAACAGTAGCTGCGGTATCAGTGCCGACGCTGCAAGAATAAGCCTTTCCGTTACTGCAACTCCTTCCTGACCGAGATGGAGTTCTTAACGAATGCAAAGCGTAATAAAAATTCTTCATAGTCATAAAACAATTTTATGTTCGAAAAGAGAAATTTTCTATTTAGTAGTGCTGGGTTTCGACTCTCGCACTGTGTATATGTGTGTGTGTGAATGCGGTTATGGGTACGAGTTTGTATTAAATTGTAGGGTTTACTCGTTGTTTGTCGTAAAATTCTGCAATAAAGTACAGCCGTAAATGTTTATTTGTGCAAATAGGTGTCTACACTTATACAGGGTTCCTCAAACGGTCAAGGAAATAGATATAGATATAAATAGAATATATTTAGACGTAAGTTTCGATTTCAGTGACTCAAGAAGTCAAGTGATTTTCTAATTAATACTTTTAGGCTATATGATTTAAGTTATGGATAATATTATAGATTATAGATTATAGATTATAGATTATAGATTATAGATTACAGATTATAGATTATAGATTATAGATTATAGATTATAGATTANTTATAGATTATAGATTATAGATTATAGATTATAGATTATAGATTATAGATTATAGATTATAGATTATAGATTATAGATTATAGATTATAGATTATCTATATAATCTACGAAGAAATTGTTCAAATCAGATCACTATACGCCATAGCTGCAATGCAAACTGATCGATCAAAACCAGGTTGTAGTAAAGCAATCTTGTGTTAGAGGGTATCATATCTTGGGTGAGGCCAAAGTTAACTTTTTTTGGTTTAGGCACATTTTGCGTCACCCTGATTCTGTTAAATATTTGTAGTTACTACATGAATGCATAAATACGGCTAAAATTGCAACAATCGCTGCCTACGTACCATTTACAAAATATGTAAAGCATGAATGAATAAAGCATATCTGTGTTGAAGTAGTAATTGGAAGTAGCACTCGTACTCGTGGCCGGCAGGTCGCTGATGGTATTCTGCGTGCTTTGTTTCATATTTTCGTTTGGATATTTAGTGTAGAGAATTTATTTCGTAATTTTAAATGGAAAAGGCAGTAAAGTCTGAATAAGTTATATTGCTGCTATTTTAAAGGTAAGCAGAAAAGTGAATGACTTAAGTGAAAGAACACAGTTCAATGTTTAAACAAAAAGTTGAATTGCGCAAGGGCTCATTTCAGAAACGAGCAGTAGAGGGTTTTCTTTAATCTTTGTGAGAGTAGTAGGGAGCTTTTGAATGTAAAAATGTATAGTATAAAAATAGTTTTTTTGCAAAAGTTTAAATTATGTTCTTTTCTATCAATACTGTAGTAGTAATCAAAACTTTCGTCATATTACAAAAAGAAATGTTCACTGCCAATCGCCCGGGATTTTTTATGTAATCAGTAGACTTCTATCTGCTTTCTAATCTATTTTTTATTATTTCAACTGGTTTAAGACATCACGGACCACTCTCACTATAAAATCAATATTGAAAGAAAATTTCCGAGATTTAAAATTGTACCATAAAAAATTGTAAGAAAACGTTTCCTTTGAACATGACTGGTAAGGAAAGGCTTCGAAAAACTGTTCGATGCCGCGGGTCATGGTACTATATGTTACCACCTTCTGTTGACATTCAAAGCACAACAGAAACAAGAAAATATTTATTTCAATAGAAACAAGTAAGGAAGGGCTAAGTTCGGGTGCAACCGTACATTTTTTACTCATGCAACTTGCACCTTTTAGGTGTAAGACGTCAACCAGATGATCGGGCTCCATTTAATTATATATATAGAATTCATTGTTAGAAAAACGAAAATCATTATTTGCAATATATGGGAGTTTTGGCAGTATTCACCTGATTTTATCCATTTTTGCCATCATCAATTTTTGTAGTATCTAAGAAATATGTAGCCTGTTAAGCCTATTAATTAGCGAGGCCACGCATTTATTTTAATTTTTACCCCTGAAGTGCCTCTTACTATCGCAACTTACGACCGATGACGCTCATCTATAAATTCTGTAATACTTTTTTGTAAGAAACATGTGAACAAAGTTTCATAAAGATGTAGCAACACGTTGCAAGTTGCAAGAACTACAAAAACAAAGCCTTTTCAGTGCTTATCTCACATATTCTCTTTACATAATTTCATAAATATAATTTTAATGACAGATGTCGGTAATCTTTGAAAGCTGAAAGAGTTGCCAGCAAATCAGAACGCTCTTGAAGGGTATTCGAACTTGCAGCACTCATTATATTTCAGTTTCCTTTTTCTAAAAACAAAAAGAAGAAATAGTTGCAAAATGTGATTTCTTTACTTAGCGTTAATCAAATGGAAAACTATCGCACAATTAATGATATGAAAAATAATATAGAAATAACTTTTCTGCAAGCAGCTTTTATATTATTTGCGCACACATGTAATTCTATTTGTTTAACCATTTGAAAGCGAGTGCGGACCCATACAAACCCGTCATTATTTCATATTTATACAACAAGCTAAGAAGTGCGTTCATTCCTACACACTACTATGTGGAGTGTGGTTGTAAATGAACACATCTGCGCATTCACTGTATGGAAATGCTGATGCACACCCACACACACACGAAAGAGGCGTGCGTGTGGTTGTCACTCTAATAGAACTGAAACTAAATAAAACGTGCATAAAAAGCTTGCAAATATTTACTATTCATTAAAGCCAAAAAAGCGAGCGAAAAAAGTGTGTTCACATTTAGACTTGCGTTTGGTTTATGGAAAACGCTGGTTAGTGTGCGCTGGATAGCGCTGGGCATAAGTGGAAGAAATGCCAGGTAAAAGATAGTGAAGCCAACTGACAGACAAGGTGAGCGCAACCGGTGCAATGCACGCAAAGTTTTCTACACACACATACATACTCAAACCACACACTGCTTGACGCCCAGCGCATTTTGCTTGCTTCACACAGAACCGCAATAAGTTGAGTTGTGAAAATATGAAAATGCTGGCGAGCAAAAGCATGGAAACTTTCAGGCGCCATGTGCTGCAGTTGCACAACAGCGGACAGTAAATAATAGCAAGCAAAAAGTTATGAAAAAGTTGTAGAAAACAGTGCTGATCACATGCACCTGCGTAATTAATAAGAAACTGAAATCTCTAGTTATGACATTGCTGCAGTAAAGCAGTGATTTAAGGAACAAACCAACGACGCACTAGAGATTATAAAAGTTATTCATACGAGGCGCACACATGCACACTTGAGCATGAAGGCAAGTACTAAGTAACACACTTTTAATATGTGCATTAGGGTGGGTCAAAAGTAGTCCTTATTTGGTTTTGGTTTGCCTTTCAAATAGTATTTGATGCTTAACTGGAGTTTTTTGGAAATCTGATTTCAGAAATTTAATATCGAATCAAATGTAGGGATCCTTCATTCTTGAAAAAATGTGGACCAATGACTCCCTTTGCCTGCAGAGCACAGCAAAACGTGATTTTTCAGGATGTTATAGTGTTGTAACAATGGCTTGTAGATTATCATCACTTGAAACCTTTAACCAAAAGTTAGATTCTTCGCTGAAAAAAGTAATTTATACAAGCATATGCAAGCTTTAATCGATATGGAGGCACATTTAGAACTCTTAGAGATTCTGAGATTTATGCATTCTGCTGCAAATCAAGTTAGCATTGTCCTAACGGAGTTTTCTGCACACCTTCCACTACGATCCTTTTTATGAATAGCAGTAGTTGTATGTATTCTTAAAAAGAAAGCATTCGCTCAGATGTCCCTTGTGTTGAAGACATCCCTTTTTGCCCTGCAGCCACACACATATGTCTAGTGTGTATTTAGATATATTTAGTTGTAGAAGCCACAGTGTTTGCAGGTTCGTTAAGTTCAGCTCAACGCAGAGGTCTATTCTTTACTGCTGTTCTCTTTATATATCTGGGTACTTTCAAAAGAGCTCTTCATAACCGAAACGTTTTTACGCTTCCCTTTACAGGCGCGTTATAACGGGTTCTAAATACATACATATATAAGTGTGTATGGAAGTGAAGGAAATTTTAACCCGAATGGAGAGGCACCAGCAAGAAGGGTTTAGATACAAAGCTTATTGTAATTCCTTATACAAATTGTGTTATTGACTTTTCGGTTAGACTTTTAGTCTTTGAGAAAAATTTCAAAGCAGAAAAGCTTACAAAATAAAACATATTTTCTAGAAAAAGATAAGTATTCATGATTTCCCACTTTAACTCATCTTTAATCATGGTTATTTACCCTGTCGAATTTTAGAATTTAGATATTTTTGCCATTTTTTATACTTATGCAACATTTGTTTTGTATTTTGGCGTAACCGGAATTATCTTGTTAACCCAAGTGGTGCTAAACCCCACCAAAAGAATTCAGAGACTAGCAGTGCTTGTTTCTGCCACATTTCTGCTACGGTCATATGCGTAGAGGATAATAATTCCCCAGATAAAGTGATAATGCTGTTGGTAGCAACATAAAAATAATAAAGGGAAATAGATGAAAGTGGAAAAGCTTTCAAAAGCTTTGCTATAATACGACCAACGGCAGCAGTGATAATCGCCGTGTGTTCGGGATAAACATAATCATACGAACGACATTGCAACCACATAAGAGTGATGATGTAGACACACGTTGACAGGTGAGCGCTGAGACCAAGCGACTACGCCAAGTCTATGACAAGTGACTAGGCTGCACAAGTGGAACTGTGCAAGCTTGCACTTTAATTCGCTAGAATAACTGCTCAAGAGCAGAAAAACATATGGATACATGAGTTTTTATTTACCAATATACTTTTTATATGAACAGGCATATGTACACTAGTATTTAGGAAGTAAAGTCGACTGTGTTCATAGCGCACGAAACCGTTAGGGAAATGGCAATTCATTTAAGGTTATGGCTGCACCGATGTAGAGATATTAATAATTTATATACTTTACATATTCCGATTTTTGGAGGAATAGCAGTTCATAAAAAACTCTCAAGAAATCAACTGTTTTAATACACAATTTCGCAAATCATTCGAATAGCTTTATATTGCAGTCTAAGTTTGAAAACTCTTCAACTTCGGAATGGAATGAGTAAAATCATAAAATGAAAATAATAAGTTTATATATCAGTGCTAGACCATGTTCAGTTTTTATGACAAAACATCACTAAATTAAGAGAGTAAATCACGCCGAATTTATTTCTGGGAAAATGAAAAAATCCACACAAAATTTATACCAAAAATTTTCAAAAAAATTTTTAAAAAAATGTATCTTATAATAATAACAATTAATTTACTTAAGTGGTCCCTGTATACGATATCTAGGAAATGCGAACGTTAAATATAGAAATGTGGCTTGAAAAAAACATAAAATGACGTTTTATTATTTGGTGTTAATAATGATCTAAAAATATTTTAGTCTATAAAGTAGATTATTATACCCCGGTGTTTAAAAGCAGGTCGACACGGAGCTTATCATTTCAAATAGCATGTCTTTCACACTTTTTTAAAATGGATTTTGAGATATTGCAATCACCATAATCATCAGACATATGCTTATCGACTAGACCATGAAAAATCCATTTGCCTTAAGGAACAGAATCTGTTTTGAAGAGTTACAATGAAAAATAATCTGTGGCAAAAAATATAAAGACATTGTTCATAGTTTAAAAGTTCTTAATTTATTCTTCAAAATCAATGTAGTCCCCTTCAAAGTAATCCACCTTAACCCCAACACACTTCTGCAAACGTTTTTTCCAATCCTCGAATCAGTAGTTAAAGTCAATTTAGAGTATAGCCTTCAATGCGCGTAGCGGTTCATAAGCACAGACCCAAGACTCATCGCAAGTAATAATATATTCTATGACATTGTGGTAGTTGGAATGCATTATTTTACAGACGTTAAGGCGACGTCGTTTTGCGAAAAAATTGTGTGATTTCGGAACCAATCGTGCTCCCACTGTTGTTAGACACAAATGATCTTTCAAAACGATTTTCACTGATCCTTTCGATATTCCAATGATGCCAGTAAGATCTCTGACTGTTAGTCGTCGCTTCTCAAGCACTAATACCTTTATTATATTGACGTGCTAATGATCACTTGATGTTCGTGGATTCGTACACGACACTCTTTGAATAATTTATACCAATCAAACACAATCGCAAGACAAACAGTTATAATCGAAGACTTTGTCCAACATTCTGAAAATTTCGGCACCAGAAATTTAATCTCGCACACAAAATTGAATGTATTTTTTTTTTTTTGTTTTTTTTTTTTTGTTTTTTTTTTTTTTTTTTTTTTTTTTTTTTTTTTTTTTTTTTTTTTTTTTTGAAGAATTTCACTCATCCTAAGAATCCACGAATGCACTTTATGTACTCCAACTAATTCATTAAAAATTTTTAATATTTTTGGTCGACAGGATACGACAATATATTGATTTAGATTACTAAAGGTTAGGTTAAGTATGGTAAAGTTGACCTTGTGAGGTCAATTGCCGTACTCAAAAATTGGTTATTGAATGTACACCGAGACTTTTTTTCTGAACAAGAAAGAACTTACCATAAGATCACAGTAATTAGTTTTCCCAACAGGGTATTTACAGACCAGCCTCCAAAAAAAAAAAAACGCCAGAACAAAACATACACATGCAATTACATAACATCGTTGATATTTATAACCAAACGAATGAGTGGCAAGCAAGCACAAACAAACCGGGTACAGCAAAGAAGCTTGAAACAAGCGCACTTCACGTGTTGGAGACATTTTTATTTATGCCAGTGTAGCTGCACGCGTACAAAATAAGTGCAAATGCAACTTTTGCATGCGTTTGTGTGTATGGAGGTATAACGGTTAATGCAAAGCGGAACTGCACAACTGCACAAGCACCAATGTGGGGGCAATGAAGGTGACGAGCGCACTTGTAAGCTAAAAGGCTGTCAGAGCCACAGACACCAACACGGCAATTACACAAGCAAGAACGTACGAGTAAAACTCATATGTATGTAAGGGAAAAGGGCATGGCATGCGGCTGTTAGTGCCAACTTTAGTCAAAGGCTTTCAGCAAACAGTTTTGTTGTTTATAATGCTACAAATATATATGTGTGTGTGCAGTCGAGTGGTAGTCGAAAATAAATAGTGTATTTGGCAAAGTAGTACTCATGAAAATTGCAAGCAACAACAACTCCAAAAGCAACAAATAACCGAAGCACATCAAAAGACAACGAGGTAAAACATGGCGACATCAACAGACGCTCGCTCAAGTGGCGCTGCCGAGCCCGTGAGCAGAGGAATGAAGCGGAGTGTGGAAGTCCTTCGGATGCGGCAGTCAGTTGCAGATGCAAAGCGGTCAAAAAATGCTAGACAAATAAATAAACAAATGCACCGCATTAACTGCAGAAGCAGAGGCAGAAACTGAAAGTAGAAGCTGCTTGCCAGCTCGTAGCGCCGCGCTGAGTCCACATCATACTAAATTCACAAGCGGCAATGCCAGCAGCAGGCGAAGTGGTTTGTTGGTGCAAACCGTGAGTTGTGGAATAAAAAAACGTTGGCAATTAGTTGTTTGTTTTAGTGCAAAGCTTTATTCGCAACTTTGCTACTTATATTCTATACTTAGACTTATGAATAATTTTTCCCACTGATCCTCAAGAAGTGGAGCCAAAAGAGATGCCAGCAGTTGTTGGCGAGTTTTTAATGCTGCAGCAATGTCAGCTGTGAAATTTATTATGTCTTTGGAAATGTTTAGAAGTAAACACTTAACCTGGACATGTCGAGCAGAAGGCGCATAAATAACTTTTTTTCGACTTGCGTTGCATTAAATGATAAGTAACGGCAAAGCCAAAAGCAGTTAGTTAAGGTCAGTTCACAGAATGCTTACCGTTATTTTAAGCAAAGGAATTAAATGAAAACGTTGAATAGATGTAACTATATATGTAGATATGTTGCGAGAGATTGTTTTTATAAATACCGTGTTTAAAATGGTGAATATAAATTAGGGTGAATCAAAAAATCTATTGTTTTTATACTCTCGCAGCAAAGTTGCTAAGGAGAGTATTATAGTTTTGTTCACATAACGGTTGTTTGTAAGTCCTAAAACTAAAAGAGTCAGATATAGGGTTATATATACCAAAGTGATCAGGGTGACGAGTAGAGTTGAAATCCGAATGTCTGTCTGTCCGTCCGTCCGTCCATCTGTCCATCTGTCCGTCCGTCCGTGCAAGCTGTAACTTGAGTAAAAATTGAGATATCATAATGAAACTTAATACATGTATTTCTTGGCTCCATAAGAAGGTTAAGTTCGAAGATGGGCAAAATCGGCCCACTGCCACGCCCACAAAATGGCGGAAACCGAAAACCTATAAAGTGTCATAACTAAGCCATAAATAAAGATATTAAAATGAAATTAAAAGAATGGCACAAAGGATCGCCTTAGGGAGGGGCATATTTGGACGTAATTTTTTGGGAAAAGTGGGCGTGGCCTTGCCCCCTACAAACTTTTTTGTACATAACTCGAAAGCTACTATAGCTATGTCAACCAAACTGTATAGAGTCGTTTCTTTTAGGCATTTCAATACACAGTTCAAAAATGGAAGAAATCGAATAGTAACCACGCCCACCTCCCATACAAAGGTTATGTTGAAAATCACTAAAAGTGCGTTAACCGACTATCAAAAAACGTCAGAGACACTAAATTTTACGGAAGAAATGTCAGAATTAAGCTGCATCCAGGCTTTTTTTTAAATTGAAAATGGGCGTGGCGTCGCTCACTTATGGACCAAAAACCATATCTCAGGAAGTACTCAACCGATTTCAATGGAATTCGGTATATAATATTTTCTTGACACCCTGATGACATGTACCAAATATGGGTGAAATCGGTTCACAACCACGCCTGAAATCTGGATTATCACTTTATCATGCGAGAGTATAAAATGTTCGGTGACACCCGAACTTAGCGCTTCCTTACTTGTTAAACTTTAATTTGTTCACGTGCCAGGTAAAATTTTGCTCGTGCTTAGTGCAGTTGAGATATGTCACCTTATGACTTAAAATTATGTTAATCGAATCAAAACTGCGCAAGCACTTAAGTACTCAATATGTGGACCAAGTATCTAGAGTAGGCTTTATACCAAAAATGTAGATGAATATGTGTGACGTGAATGGAAATGAGAGCGCGTGTTTTACGTATAACATAGTATCTTTGTGCCTAAAATAGATAAAATTGGGTGAAAACTTAACAAGCGTGAGGATCATCAATATCTTCAAACATCCGGCTGACTTTATTCCATATGATTTTTGAATGCATGATTGGTACCTTAAAGGAACCCAGGGTAGTAGCGTGTGTGTGTCCCTGCCTTTAATGTTTTTACTGCCACATTGTTCTTTTTTCCTTTTAACACAATTTCGAAATGACCAAATCTAGAACACATCCACGATCACTACCGAAATAAAAGCATTCTGAATACCTTTAATTGATATAGAATATCAAAATTCGTATTGTAGAGTTAACATAATACCTCGAAACATGCAGTTCTATAATAACGGAACTGAAGTGCAGGGAGGCAATAATATACTAAAAAAATATAATTTGTTTAACATCAACAGTAAGTATCTTAGATGGAAACGTTCGGTTTCTTAAACGTGGTTACCTGCTGACGATAGTCTAACTCCACGGCGCTCAAAAGCACAGCGGATAAAATCAATGCGTTGATCAGCGCCCTGAATTCCAGGCACCTTGCTGGGGTTCAAGGCCTACTCTGCCGTACTTTGGAAAAATTATATCTGAAACATTCCAGCAGGCTCCTGGTTAGTATATATCTCAGATTTTCAACATCAGTTGAGCACAGCCATGCTTAACTTAACCTCTGCAGTTACGAACCCACATGATATTTTATTTAAATACAGTTATGATTAAAATATACACTTTTACTTTTGAATATTACAAACTTTGTGCCAAACAGTTGTTGCTTTATATCCCTGTTCAGGGCATAAAAATTGTTCAATTAACTTCACGTTAAATTCTCACATTTTTTTCGATCTATCTGTTGTATATGTATGTACATATGTATATGTTTAATTAAGTCAACTGTGTTCCTGTAGGTTATTAACATGTTGAAATGGCAAGAGCGATTGAACACATAAATTAAAAAGTAATAAAGAAATAAACAAATAAACAAATAAAATCTTTATCCGCTACCGTTAATCGTGAATGAATGAGAGGCCGCTAATATTCAAAAAAAGGCTATTTGCATATGAAAGTTTCAATAAAGGAAAACAATAGCTGACAAGAATTAAAATCTATGAAAATGGAGATTTTTTGCAAATCAAACGCATACAACAGCGTACTTGACTACTCTACTGGTAGAGTTAAAAAGTGCATGAAATCAAGTCGCTTGAAGCTGTGAAAAATATGAAAATATCGATTTACATAACCACAGCATAGAAAAACGTGGTACGTATACAAAATTTGTACGCATTTATTGACGCGCGAACGATTTACGTATATTTTTTGCATACATACACACTATGTACATAATATGTGCAAAAGCTGTGGAGGGAGGTACAGACACAAACGTGTTACTGAGACTGGCGATAACAGGTGACTGACTGCATCGTTTGAAATCAAAAGTTATATACATACATATATACATATTTATTTATACAAGTACCTATATACTCACACTAAAATATATACTTATAAATATGATTTAAAGTACAAAACGAAAAAACAAACTGCCTTACTTCATATACATAACCTAACTATTTATGTAGCTACAAATATTAGGGTGCTCCGTTTTTCCCAAAGTTTGTATTTTTTATCACGAAACAAAGAACCCAAACAAGTGATTTTATTTAAATCGTGCCTAAATGAATTTACTTTTCCCACACATTTTATAAAGGATTTTTGGATCTTTGGCAATTAAGTTTTTATCGCCAAAGCTTATAAATCTACAAGTTTAAAAAAGAGATATTCTAACTCCGATCTACAAAACAGATATTAATAGGTCTTCCTTTAAAAGTTGTACGCAGTTAAAATTTTAATTTTAATTTATGCATCGAATGTACTGTTTTCATATGGTACACCATGACGTATGAGGAACTCAAAATATACGAAAACTTTGTATGAATGTCCAGGTCATTTCATGTATTATATAATTTTCGCAGCAAACAAAGAACAAAGTGGATTTAAAAAAAATTTTTTTTTTCATTCGTTCAAGGTCTAATTTAAGGTTTTAACTAAATCACGTATTTTTCATTTAAGACGATTGTGTACGGAGTTATCCTACCAACTAGGGTGGATCGTTTTTCTGAAGAGTCACCGAGCGAGCTTTTTCAAAAAATTTCAGAATTTCTTTGCTAATAGTGTATGTTTGTAACATTAAAAAATTGTAATAAAATATGTAATTTTTTATATGAGAAAAAATTGTTGAACTAAAGCTTTTTTATTCCCGAGGAAACCGATGTAACCCCCAAAGAATAAGGAGCTTGTTGAAGTTGGATCCTAATTTTTAAGTCAAAACTCTGAAGATTTGCAAACAGCTACCAACTTGGGAAAAAATGGACACCCCAATGTGCACATACACATATGTACATATGTACATAACTGTAATTGAATTTTCCGTACGGTTGTTTTATGAAGTGATCATCAACCAATTGTTTTGGAATATTTTTTTTTTTTTTCAATAAACAGAAATATGTGTGCATGGTTGTTTTGTTTCGCTTTCCATAACGAACGATTTGCTTTCATTTCTTTTGTATGTTGCAGTTGCATAGCGGCTGCTGTTGTTTTGCTTTTGTTGCTTTGCTTGGTCATAAATCATTTCGTAATCAAATTTAAACTTGGCATGTTTGCACAGCACCAACACACAGGCAACGAGGAAATGATGTGCCGAGAGCACGTGTTTGAGATATGTATATAACGGTATGCGTTTTTATGTATGTATGTGTATAGAATATATAGAAACTATCATTCATATAGATAAAAACACTCATACAAAACTCCACTTCCATTCAAAACGCATATGATTTAGCTTTTGTGAAAGAGTCACCATCAAGTGCTAATAAATGGAATGACTATCAAGTAGCAGGGTCATCAACAGCATGCCAATTTCAACAATAACAGCAACACCAACAAACTAAGACAACTCTTCAACAGCTGGTGCATCTGCAGTTAGCTTCCATTGCACGGCGTTGCCAAACACCTGAACACACACACCGGTGGACATGAGTGCGTTCTTCAAGTACGCAGCATTCACAAACACTCACACAACCATCGACCACATAAACTCATGTGTGCATAACCTTCGGTAAAAAAGGTATGAACAGCATTATGCGAAAAAATGCTAAAATCGCATTCGAAACGAAAAAACGAATTCGAAAAATGCATGCCCTTGTAACGGAAATTGAGAATGAACTGACTGAAATTCCACAACCAATGTGTCCAGCTGAGCTGCTCATCACACACACATGCACACATACACACACAATCATTCTCTTTTTGCATCTCTTTGAGTACGGTAGTTAGCAAAGTAGTTTGAAGTAGTTCACCACACTCCTGGACTGCTGGTGTTTAAGCACTCCGACGACCGCCAATGCTGGTAAAGTTGACGTGAAGTGATAGACTAGCTCCAAAAATAAAACTAGGGAAACTAAGTGTCAACTGCAGAAGCGTCAAGCACTAACCACTAAAACGAACAGAATTTCAAAAGTACCATTTACGAAATACTTTTTGGAGAACTGTGTGTGTATTGGAAAAGTACGAATATGAAGGATTTTAACAAAGAAAAATGTTGAAAATAATACCAAAATATTAAAATATCATACAAAATTCTGTCAAAAAATTTTAGCATATTTTTTAGTAATTTTAACTTTTAATTGTGCACCCTTATTTCTGTTTCGAAAAACTATTAAAAACATGACATGAAATCTTTAAAGAAAAAAATTTAGTGAATGAAGAATTCGGCAAATTAAGGCAGGTTAATGTAAAATTTGCAACTATTTTATTTGTTTACATTTTCAAAAAAGTTATTTTTTTCAAAATTTTTCAATTTTTTAAAGGTTTCTAATTTTTTGAATTTGTATTCGAAATGGCGCGCAATAGATTCGTCATTTAAAGGGGACGTTATCTAGACTACAGCTAGTACTCTATTCCGATTTCTATTTTATTCAAAATAACTATCAGTTGTTTTCAAAACTCAACGAACTTATACATGGTTTCTAGAAATACGGTGTGTGGTATATATAATAGTTAAGAAAACATATGGAACTAGAAGTGTCAGCATCCAACTCCTCCGGTAATTCTAGTGTTGACACGTTAAAACCACTTTGCCTTTGAAAACTGCCGGGAATACCTTTTTTAATGGAATCATAATCAATTTTCTTAAAAAAGTGGTTCTAATTTTTAGTTTTACGTTGGAATTGACATTCTGTCACTTGAGTTACTTTTCTTGATTTTATGTGAACATACGTAATTAGGATTTTGTTATTTAATTTGACTGAGAAATTGAGCTTCCGTATTAAGTATAGTGGAGGTTAGAGATAGGATTCCGAAAGGCATAGAACGCTTATACGAACGGTAGGTCCACTGGCACTGCTTTTTACCCGCTAACCTTAAGTATGCAATGAGGCTTAGCGCATAAATAATATTGCCCGGGCGTCTTCTTGACATAAGCGGAGCTTATAACAATGCCGACGTCGACGCAAACGTTAATATTCTGGAGGCAGCCCGGCATCCGAGCTGCCTGCTGACCTGCAAGAAGTGTAATACAGAATGGAACGTACCCAGATTCTTCAGGTTAGTTCTCAGGGAGTTACTCCTTTCCTTCGCTTCCCCTGGGGTTACTTATAGGTAGTGAGCTTCTTGGAAAGTGTTAATACAAGGACGTAGCTAGTGCCCAAACATATATTAGAAGGATGATAAATATCGCTTTAAGGGTCATAAACCAATAGACGATGTCGCCTAACTTAGAGGTAAATGTCGGTTAGACGGATATGGTATGCTTTCCAGGGATCTTGTCATGGAAACCCCTGAGGTTAAAAACTGAACGTCATACCAAGTACTTGGCAGCAATTTTCCAGTCCGCAAAGGTATTTCGGGAAACGAAATAGCCAATGCAGTTTCACAAGTGCCATCCGCTCGGTTAGCGAGCCAGTACATGAGACTCGCAAATCGCTTGAAACGATAAACGATGAAACTTTCGAAAATGCTGACAGACAAATAAGGGAAAGATCGTCGAGATCATGTTTAGAGAAACGGAAAGAACTTGTTTTACTCTCTCGGTTTCGAAAGAACTGTAGAACGCCTAGTCACAGATCACAAGTGGCAGAGGCCACAGTTCAAGAGACTGGGTGAAGTATCAACACTGCCAATAAATTGATATCAATTCTCTATTTAACTTCGTAAAGAGCATTGACTTTCTGCATGGCATAAAACTTATGTCATATAAGTAATGAACTTCCTTCTAGCATTACAAATAAAAAAAAAAGGTCTATGTATGGCGTGAGAGTCAGCTAGTATAACCTATCCTAACGTAACCTTTTGTGTTAAGTCATCTTTGCTCAAGACCCGAGAGAGTTCAGATCCGAAATTATAGAATTTCTAACCTACAAATATATTTCTGTAATGAAAAGGCTTCTAAATTAGATAATTTAATCACTGCTTACAAAAGGGTCAAACATTTAAGTACTAAGGGATTTTAACTAAACCAATATTTTTCGCCGAAAACACCTATTTTGAAAAAACAAAAAGGACAGAGATAATGAGAAATTCGAGTGCCACAATCTACTTAAACTCAATTAACAGTAACCAAAGCTACATATAATATAACCGAAACTTTAAAATGGAAAGCACAAAGCAAAATAAAATCAAAATTTATACCACCACTAACCAACCCCAGAAGTCACGCAACCATTGAAATTGAACTTCCCGTTTTCAGCAGAGTGAGAAAATGAATTTTGATTTCTAGCAAAATACTTAAAGCGAAGCTCACTCTAACGACATAAGTTAGCAACAACATTAAACTGACAGTAAACAAAATAAATTGGCCAAGTTTATGCGAAAACTGCTACACCGAAAGTATATAGAACATGGATACATATGTATATAGAAGTAGACAAAAGAAAGTAAGGCCGAAGACACAGATGGAGAATATGCATTACGATTTTATGATATTAAACGAATAAAATTTGCGTACAAATCGGCAATAGGTGGAAATAGAAAAAAAGGCAATAACGCTGCTACTCGACTTTTGGTATTGGCAGGCGAAAGGATGGAGAGTGGCAAGAGCATTGGAAGCATTACTAAGTGAGGAATGGAGAAGCAGCAATGACAGAAGTAATAACGAAGCACAAGGACACACTGTACATTATATTTATAGATATTTATCGCCAAACGAAAGGAAAGGCACGAGAGAACAAATAAAAGTAAGCAAGACCTCGACTCTCGACGGGATATGTTAAAATGAAGGTTGTTGAGCTGTGCCGGAAAATAAATATAAATAAAGAAGAAAGAGTTGTGCTTTCGACAGTTTACTTTTTTCGCTTTGGCGCCAAAAGATGTCAAGGTAGGCAGGGAGTGGGCCGCGCACAGCACAACGATTTATACGCGCGTAAATGAGGCCATGTTTGACTGGCACAACTGACGGGTTCATATTGAAGAGTTGTATGCCAAAAATCATAAGCGATGAAGAGGCAGAGGAGACTGACTAATTTGTACAAGTAAATAACAAGCGACAAGGCGACAGCAAGCAAAATTGTTGTGCGGAAAATACAATGTGCTAAACGAAGCCGCCAATCGAAATGGCAAAATGTCAAAAAGCAAATATTAAAAGCAACAATGTAATGAGCGAAAACAGCAAAGAATCTAGAAAGCCAAGGCAAAAAAGAAACAGTCATCAGGCCATGGATTGCAAGGGTTGGCAGTTAACATAATAGACATAAATAAAATGTAATGCAAATAAAAATAATGAAAACTAATTTACTTATTTTCGTTGAAAACTGACGTCGTTGTTTGCTGCCATGCCATTAATGACGCATTGTGTGCGCAGGCGGCGCATTGTTGCCATGTACATGGTATTTATATGAATACTGATTTGCCTGTGAATGTCGGAGTAGCTATGAATAATAAATTCACGCTGCTATGTACCCGCATTTCAAATGCTTATAACGGTGAACTTATACGAGTATATAGCAGCCGACAAAAGCGCTTTGAGCACTCGCAGGCGGGCGCTGCGCGCTTAATAAATGTAAAGAAATAGGTAAATGAAAATGAAAACGGGAATTATGTAAGAGATATACGCACTTGCAATATCCACGCACACATACAAGTCTATATATTTTGTCACCTTCAATAACTGTGTGTGCTGTTAAGCGCAATTCAATGGGATAGCAGCGCCACTCCCTGCTGCAGGCGCCCACAATGAGCGCTCTATTTAAATACGGTACATACTGCTTCGCATTGGCAGTCTGAAAATCAGCCTCTGTCGCAGCATAGTTGCGAAAGTGAAAATGCGGGAAAACCATGAAATTTCGCTGGTAGAATTGACAGACTTGCAGCCGACTAACCCAGTTATATAATGCTGTTAGTGGGAAATGGGAGCACAATATGTTGAATAATGGGTGTCCTGAAGCCGTTTCAATCTTTAAAATAGATTTTTGATTTAGTCCATTCGAAACGTATTTGAATTTTCACTATATGGTAAAATACGGTTTCACAACATGACTCGCAGATTCGCCAAGTGTGAAAGTGCGACTTTATGCAACTTTGAATGTGAGTTTTGCCCTTAACGTTTGAATGTTAAATCCTTTTGGAAGCATTTCTTCCAATATATTCTGGTCTAAATATAGAAACGTCTATCACAAATCCAGGAAAATAAGGCTGATGCCTTGATTCCATCACTACTTCCTCTCTACTCAACTATGTGCTTAGCCTTACCCCATTCCTTTTTTGAGAAATTTTTGGCAGCTCAAATTTATGAAATTCCTGTTAACTAAAACTGCTTCCTCTAAAACAACCTGCTTATAGTATGTCCATCTATGAAGCAACAAGAAAGAGGATCATACCTCTAAGCCGTCTCAGAAATATCTAGTTATCTTACGAATGAACACAAAATACTAGTACTTTGTTCATAATTTTAAAATTCTTAATTTAATCATCAAAATCTCAAAATCTATGTCGTTCCCTTGAAAGTAGTCCCCTTGGCCCTAATACACATGTGCTAACGTTTTTCCCCATCCCCGGGACAGTTGTTAAAGTCAATTTCTGGAATAGCTTTCAATGTGCGTTTAATGTCTTCAATTTACTTAAAACGGTTTCCCGCAGCGGTCGTTTCAATTTTGTGAATAGCCAGGAGGCACACGGAGCTATATCGGCCGAATACGGTGGCTGCGGTATGATATTGGTTGTAAATTTGGCGAAAACTTCCAGAAGAAGTAATGCAGTATGCGACGGCGCATGATCGTGGTACAAAAGCCCATTCACACAAACAACGCATAACAACCAAATTGTGTTCCTTGTTGACAGTTTGGCCGGTCGAAAGAAATACAGAGTGCACCACACCTCGATAATCGAAGAAAACTTCCAACATAACCTTGATTTTTGATCTGCTTTGACGTGTTTTTTTCGGCTTCGGTCCACCTTAACCACGTTAATCGACTGATGATCAATAGTCTGTTTCTGAGTCGCAAGCATAGATCCAATACTCATCGTCTGCCAATACATTTTATGACATCCTAGTAGTCGGAGGACATTGTTAAATCGACGCGGTTTTTCGAAAAAATTTTTGAAGTTTGAAACCAATCGTGCTTTCACTTTTCATATTACCAAAAGATCTTTCGAAATCCTTTTCGCTAATCTTTCCGTTATTCCAATGATGTCAGTAAACTCTCTGACTATTAATCGTCGACTCTCAAGCATCCATTCCTTCATTTTATTGACGTGCTTATCATCAATTGATGTTGATGGCCATCCTGGCCGTGCTTCGTCGTCAACACCTGCTCGACCTCTTTGAATAATTTGTGCCAATAAAAAACACTTGCTCGAGAGAAACAATTATCAACGAAGAATTTTTTCAACACTCTTAACGCTTCGGCAACAGAAATTTGATTCTCTACACAAAATTCAATGAAGCTTCTTTTCTGAACAATTTTACTCATCGCAAACAATATACTTTATCTACGACCGAAATATTTTGGCCCTCTATATATTCTGATGAGCTGGATTTATAATAACCAAAAGATATTTCCACTTAAATTCCTTCAAATATACTTCGAGATTATTGAAAGGATAAATTCGTCTTGCGATCTTCCAAATTCGATTTTTCTGCATATAAATATATCGAATATAGCGATATTTGAAAAAAATCCCCGAAAATTTTAAGTTGATTCGTGCATAGTTTCAAAGATATAAACATATTTTTACGAGTCTTTTATGTTTGTCTAATCGTTGGACTTTTGGTAACAATTTACATTTCTTAACCGCCTCCGAATTATAAGATTATTAACAAAAATCCTATTTTTGGGTAGCCGCCATTTTGTCAAAACTCACAATTTTTTTGGTTCTTCAAATTTACCTGTACTCGGCTATAGCTCGGCTCGGTTTTGTATTTGAAATAAGCTTAACCACAAAAAGGAAGTGCACCTGCTAGAATCTACTTCAGGGTAGCTATCCGAAGCCGTCCTTATATAATCAGGAGTACAAATTGCTGGCAACGCTACACTGTAAATAAGTTTTTACCGAATGACTTCAATTTGCATAATTTAACAATTTTATTATTTTCTTTTCGAAAGCTAAATAAAAAGGAGAAACTTGTATGGACTGTATATCAATCAGACGTCACAGAAAGCGACCCTACTAGCACCGCTTCCTAATTGAATATTGGTGCAACTTTGTTGAAAAGGAAATATGAGTGATATGAGATCGTCTCGGGAAAAACAAAAATGCTCTTTCTGTAACACCCTGTAAATAAATAAGTGCATACAAAACGTTAAGGCGCCGAATGATTGTTACAGACTAGAGTGGCAAGTAAATAGACGTGGTGGCAGTTTACTGTGCGCTGCCCGGGCTGTGCTGTAACTTCGTCTTTTGTAAGCCTCTTTTGGCTTCCGTTTTTTTTTTTTTTTTTGTTTTTAGATTTCTTTTCACTTACCAACTATTGTTATTGTAATTCTTGACCTATTTGAGCGGGCCGTTAGCGCACAAGCAAACAAACAAATAAACGAACAAAAAAGCAGTCAAACAGTCGAGGTGTTGCACAAAGTGTGAAGTCAAGTGTGAAAGCAGTCGGTCAAATGGGCGAAGTGGCGAACGAAATATCTATTGGTACTACAAGCAGCAAGCGCACGCTGAGACGAAGAAAAACAAGCAGAAGCAGACGAAGAGGAGCTGACAGCGAAAACAGTGAACAGTGAACATTGTAGCATGCAACCGCAAGCACTGCGCGGCGCGCGCTGACATTGTCATACTCAAGTCAAAGGAATTTCGAGCAACGAATTTCCGCCATTGCCCACTTGAGTATGTAAAGGAAACTTTAATGTTGCAAAGTGCACGCCGACAACAGTTCTTATGTGCATCGACATATATATAATATGGGTATATAGGCCTGTTTGTATTTGCAGTCTGGTTGCGGCGCCTGCAGCGCTCAGCGCCATTGGCGTGTAGCAAACTCGCCGCTTTGCTGATTACAAATCAATTTGGTGCGCGCGCTGACCCGAAACGTTCAAACGCAATCGATGCAGGCGAAATGGCATTTAATGAGTTTATTTCGCCGGTGGCAAAGGCTTGCTGCAATGCATTGCGCGCACAACAAACGCAAGCAAAGCGACGAGGAAAGTGTGACAAATATTTGGAAAGCGAAAAAAAAAACCAAAAAACGGAGGCAAGAAAAATCCAAGAAAAAAAGTGGTATTTTTCAACAATTATCTGCCTTGCTTTCGCCGCTTTTTTACAAAGCAGTTTGCTGAGTTTGCTTGCAACACTTGCCGCAAATAAAAACAACACGTTTAGCAAGTGCTTCAGCATGCGGCATGTAAGCAATGTCTGCTGAGTGCGCCCAGAATTAAAGAAAATGAATTAAGGCCGAGCGTTTTTCTTCGTTCTTCCCTCTTTTTCACTTTTCAAACAATAAAGCAGTTAAAAGAAAGAAAGCGAAAAATTGGTGAAATGCTGCACTTAAGTGCTTGGAGAGGCCAATAAAAGAAGTCAGCTGACTTTGGGGAAATGCTTCAAAATTAATTTTCAATTTGCTCGACACGCCAGCACACGTACAGCGTGCACACACATACACACATGAGCTCAAGAGGAATTGCATTACTGCATACTTGTGTGTGTTTGGAGAGTCTTTGGCACGTAAGAAATTTGCAGTTGTATTGCGACGGCATGTCGCCTGCCGAATTGCAATTTATTGGGTGTTAAATGGCAACGCCGCCATGGCGAAACATAAAAGAGGACAACTCGCAAGCAAATACTTAAATCTGCTGTAATGCTATGTGCCCGCACGTTATATGTACATATATGTGAAGTACGTAAATGTTGAAATTTGGTTTAACGCAATAGCCCTGTAGGAAATAAGTGCTGTTATAATGGCTGATGCGCCGCTGAAAGTTCCCAATTAATTAATTCTAGTGTTATAACTAGTAGCAAGTCAAAAAAATATTTCTGTTTTTGTGATTTCTTTTTTATCTTTTTTTGAAGGAGCATTTTATTTTATAAGTAAAAAAAAGAACAAATACAGAATTTAAAGCACTTTTTCTAATCCTTTGAGCCCAAAGCCGGGAGGACTTCCGAAGGCGGTGAAGTCGATATTGCAACATAAATTTGTTTTTAATCCAAAAACAAAACAAACAAATACTATTTTAAATGAATATAAGAGAAATTTGAATTTAAAAAAATGACGGATTTCTAAAAAAATTAAACATTTCAATGTCCAGAATTACGGAAAAGTTTGAAAAAATATTTGCACGAAATCAATTTTTGCACCACTTTTTTGACTGTTTCGAACTTTCTTAAAATAGTAAAAATTTAAATTTGGTGATTTCGAGAAAAACGTGTTTGAAGTTTCATCCCGAACCAGTTTAGATGCCGGGTCAGCAAATTATTACAATTTTGCATTTTTTTAACGTATTCTCCAATAGTTCAACTTTGTATTTTTTTTTTATTTTTAGACTAGACTACTTCATAAAGTTTTGACTCTACACTTACTTTCACTTAGGTAAAAATTCTTACAAATGAGATCTTATCTCCGTAACTATTTGCCGATTTCAAATTTTTGGATCGTAATTTTGTATATTCTTTCATTTGTATATTTATTTTTATAAACTTATTTTTTTCATTATTTTTTTTTACACTATCTCATTTTTTTTTTTATATTATTATCTTTTAACTTATTTCATTTTTTATTTCCTGCTGGATCGTGTAAGCACTTTAGCAGAGTTGCATTGCCGCTACGCTTTTACTGATGTGCTTGCAAACTCGATCGAATACCGACACACGTGCATAAGCAATCGGCGAGAATGGTCCAGTGCATGTGTGTTCGGGTATTTATGTTCCGCAAACATGCAGCATGCGCGCTTACGAGTGTCATGCGCCACGCGTGTCCCGTTTGCAATGCTCAGCGAAATTACGACATTGCAGCTGCCATTCCGAACGTCAACAAACCCGCACACCGCACGCCCGACACAGACTCACCTCCCGCAGACGTTGCTTGCCGCTTGTTTCTGCCAGAAAGTGCAAGCTTTCCACCTACCGCTCGCTATGTGCTCGCGCTTTCTTCCGCCAGCTTCTTGGTATTGGCGCGGCAACCACACGTTGCCGGCTTTTCGCGTGCCTCGTTGCATTTTTATTATTTCCCAATTTTTTCTGCTCGCATCTCGACAATTTATATCTGTTACACACGCTGTTGTTGTTTTTTCGTTCTTTTTTTTTTTTTTTTGTTGCTGCTGTTGTACCCTTTTATGTTTTCACGCTGCAGGTTCTTCGTTTTCCTCTTTTGGCTGCGTAATGCGAAAACGCTTTTCAACACCGACTGCCGGCGGTGAGTGTGTATGGTGTGTGCGTTTGAGCGGGTTGTGGGTCCTTGCTTTGCTGCTTTTAACAAGCATTAATTAAATATGCCGATTGCATACAAATACCTTGCCACGATTTGCTCGCAATGCAGCTATTTTCCGTGTTTTCCTTAAGTCCTTCCCCTTGCACTCCCTCGGTGAGTACAAGCGCGCTGCTACAAAGAATTGCTATGCGACGGCGGGAAGTTCGAAAGCGTCAACATGTCCTTCCACAGTCGACCCGTGTATTGGCTTTCAATTACCTTCGTTAAATACATGGGGGAAGCTTAGGGAAAACGAGCGAAAGTGCAGACTTAATTTTATTTAATGAGAACACGCAGCGGAATTTATTTTTATACCTGTACGAGTATGTAACAAATGTGTTTGGAATAAATTGCAATTGATCAGACTTAATCAAAAAGAGAAATCATTGTATTTTGGAAAAGTTTGGTGCATCAATAGGCACCGCTATTTCTTCGTATGATGCTCTGTTCCACCATTTAGCTAGCCTCAGATTTTGAATTAAACTCCTATACGGCTACTCAATGAATACTTCTTCCTGCGGCTATCTATGCAATATTTTGACCTGCCAGATTAAGTAAAGCCAAAAACACGAAAAGTGAGACAATTTAACGGATATAATTTATTTATCCCTACTGCGCTATACGTTAAGATATAGTCTTGCTACTTGCAAGGATTAAAGCCATGCAAGTACCTTCAGTACATTATAAGGGGTCAAGAACGACTTTTCACCTGATTTTATTCATACTAAGTAGAAGTGTGCACAGTTATAAGAAAAACACGTTCCCCGAATTTTATTAAGCCAACTCACGAAATGATGTACTGATCAACTTAAATTCATACAGACATTTAGCAAATAATGATTTCAGAAATACGACTGTTGATCAAAGTTACGATTTTTTAGCCAAACCACTCTGACTCACAAAACCGATTTTATTTTGCCGGAGGAGCCATTATTTTTTTTTTTTTTTTTTTTTTTTTTTTTTAATTCAAAACTCCTTCGATCATTATCAGTATTAATGTATTGCAATATCGAAATTTTTTGTTTATGAATTTGAAACAATTCTAAGCAAAATATCGGCCTTACCGCTTTAGACACCTGTTTTCGGAGGTGCTCCTGTCGATCGGCCGTGCTTTTTCAAAATGAATCACTGGAAATAAATCAGCTTTAAATTCTATAAGTATACATCACATTTGTTTATTTATTAAGTAAAATGTTCCTTTAATAACAATTTTATCAGAAAATATCGTTTTTTCTGAAGTGCAAGAGTATAAAATTCAAACATCGTAAACTATACTTACAAAGCCTCACTCCTCTTATTTTATTGTTTTTTTTTTTCAAATCCTCAATGTGTTTGCGTGCAGCATTTGCTATATACTCTGCCATATAAAAACTCTCCTGCCGACGACAGCAAATATTAATAATAATTCCAACTGTCAGGCAATTAAAAAACAGATATTAAAGACAAGCTGCGGCGAAGCTTTACGAGATTCCACATTTGTCGTTGAAATATCAGCAGACAGCCGATGAAAATGGACAACGAACGGATAACAGACAATGAGTGACGGGACAAAAGGCGGCAGATTGTTAAAGGCGGGACTGCAAGCCGGTAAAAAGAACAAAACAAAAACTGGCGGAGCTGTGCTTCTGTGATTGGACTTTAAGTAGACAAGTGACTGCGTTATTGTATATATATTTCATATGTTAGTTTATACAATTGTCACTCATATTTGTGTTGATTGAAAACTGTGTTCTGAATAAAACAAATATCTTCCATAAATTTCTTATTAAAAAAGAATTAATACTTATACATTTAAGCACGTATTTCCAGAAGTAATATTCTTTTCCAAGCCTCCTCATATACTACCTCTCATAGTTTCTTTATCACACAATGGTAATCAATTTGGTTTCTCTTGTTTTTCGCTTCCACCCAGCAACCTCTGCTACTGTTACACCGTTTATTGCCACCTTTTTGATCACTCATCATGATGTTTCCCTCATCAACTCTGGTCTTGTACGCAATGGGGTGTCGACATGCGAAATTCATACTATAACTGTACTAATATACAGCTGCAATAATGTCTGTTGCACAATTATAAATCATGTGTAGTGATTAAATATGCTCTCATATATATCACGGCGTCTACACCGATAACAGTAAACTCAAGGAAGCGAATGCTTAATTTATTCTCTACTGTGAATGGCATTTATTAAAAGCGTTCGCGCGCATTTCGTTGACATTTAATTCGCATGCCAGACACACGTGCACGTATGGAAATGGGCATGAAGAAGAAGGTTAGCTATTTCAATATGCTATAAATTGAAGATTGAATTTCGCTAGGATTACCTATAGTACTAAACCTGATTATAATGAAACTAATGAAGGTTAGTGGAGCCAGCATTTCTTCACTGAAAGTTCATAAAAACATTTCAAAATACAAAGATTTTGCTTCAGTCAGCTTTCTATAGTACAAAAATGTGTTTTACAAAGAAATGAATACTCTTACCAAACTTTGAAAAAGCTACAAAGTGAGGTTAAATCCTTTTACTTTTAGTCTCACCAATACATAATTGAAAAATATATTTCAAGTCTAGTTTTATATGTATATATATATGGCTATATATATAACCATGCACTGATATTTCTATCAAGATCTTTTTGCAATTATTTCATATAATCATTCAGCCACAACAAAAAGCCTTTCCGCCCACTAATGTTCAAAGGAATAAATGTAACAATAAGCGGTTCTATATAAATGTGTGTACATCATGCATCGTTGTAGAAATTATTTTTTATAATATTTTTCAAGGTTTTTCTTTACAATCTGCGGCATAATGCAATTCAAAAGAATTAATGTGTAACATGTTACTCATAGGCATGTGCCCACACAACCGCCTTGAATGTTATTCATACGCCCTGTCGCACTTCATAAAGAAATACATTTAACTGTTATACCTAGCATAATTGACGACCTTGCGTAGCCGCATACGCTGACACATTTTGATTTTATATTTTTGAAAAAAATAAATTCTTTCTTTCAGGGATTCATTTGAAAATAGCATGAGCTGTTTCTTATTTAGAATCTAGAAAATTGCAATATTTTTAGTACATTATTACGGTTTATTAATATTTTGCAAACAATTTTTTTTTTCTTTGTTTGAAGATTTGAAATATTGAGATATTGAGTTATAAAAGATAGCGCCCATCTAAAGCATATATTTTTTGCATGTTTTAAAAATTAGTTGGAGTATTAACACAAACAAAAATGTTCAGCTTAGAACTGATTGATACAAACACATACTGCGGTATCCAATTTCACTAAAAATGTTAAGTTAAAAAAACTATGTACGTAACTCATCGCTTCTTTAAACGTTCATACAACAACATGTCTTCTCCCGCATAGGCAGAGATCTCGTTCAGCACAAAACCAGCTTTCACTCCAAAAGCCAAAAGTGTTAATTTTCTTCACTTATTTCACTTGTGTATTCTTTTCGTTGGCAATCCTTGCCCCGCCTCCCATCCGCAGGTATATAAAACAATCGCTGGTTACGAACATTTCCTGTTATTGTACCCTTCAAACGGTGAAGTTCTTCGGTTTTTCTTATTCGCATTTCATTTCGAACAGTTGGCTGCCTCAAATGCGCAGGTAAGCTCTTCGGCCACTTGTTGTTTTTGTTTCATTTGTTTTTGTTTACTACAGCACCGTTAAGCGCAAATTTGCAAATGAGCTAGTGAATGGCTACGGTGTTGTTTTGACTTTTAATTGAATTTACACTCGCTTCGTGTTAGTGTGTTTATGAGACTGTATATGTGTATGAGTGGCGGATTCTTTTTTCTGTTTCTCCGTCGTTTTCTTGTTGTTTTCATTGTGCTTGCAGCATTTAGTGACAATACACTTCACAGTGTTGAGTTTTTTGTGCCTGTTGTCGGCATAATTGTTATCCTCTTTGCAGTTTCTTTAACGCCAGCTTCAGCTGCGGCGTGTTATGGCGCTGACAGCATGTCTGCCTGTATGCCAGTCCGTCTGAGTTGGCCATTCCATTTTATTGACGTGGAAATCAGCGGGCGTCTTCACAACGTAATTTTCTTTGATTTTTTTATTTTTATTTTTGTTTTCTTATATTCGGATTTCGCATCTTTTTTCCGCTGCGAATATTTTTGTTTTAAGGCGAATGTGAGCGCTAAGCGCACACTAATTAATTTCTCTTCTTTTCTGCTATAAGTTGTTTTTGCTGTAGTCGTCACCTTTTTCGATTTTATTGCAAAAAAGCTTTAATGTGGCTTGACTTCAAGCGCTTCTATGTGCTTTTGCCGAGAACCGTTGTTCTTTTAATTATTTTACTGCCATGGATATGCCGCGCTTGCGTTCGCCGTATTTAGTCCCACTCAGGCTTGCCGCGCTTTGCGGCATTTTCGCATTAATGATGAGGTATTTATTTTTCTCACTGGATTTTTCACCTTCGGTTTTATGCAAATGACGTTTTAATAAGCTTCAAGCGTCTTGGTGCTTGCCTTTTTCTTTTCGCTCACTTTTTCTTATTTGGCGGCTACATCGCATTGTTACGCTCGTCTGCATGCCCCTCGCCTTTCGCCAACGACGCGCGCTATCGTTATGCTTCGCCTGCCCGATTTGCATTTCTGATTTTGCAAATTTTAATTGAGTTTTTATTTCTGAGCATTTGAATTTTTATTAAATTGGAATTAACTGCAGAAACTCCTCTAGTATGAAAATTCAAGATAATCTGCGCCCTTAATTAGGGCGAAATACAATGGCATAATTGCGCGGTATGCGAATTATGAGCTTCTTCGAAGTAATGAAATAATGGAATTGTAATGCCATGAATAATTGTTTATGCACATTCATCACAATCAAATTCAGCTTAGAAGAAGAAATATCATATTCATGGGAAAACAAAGCTTTTGCTTTGAACGGTGGTTTCATTATAAAGAAAATAACAAACGCGAGCTTCCTCATGCATAACAGGTGGCAATCTTGGTATTGGAAATCGGAGCTGCTCAGTGAAGAGTGCTGAGATTTGCTTCAATAATTAAAAAAAAAAAAATTATACTAGTTTAAGCTTTAAGCAAGAATAAAATCTGAATTACATCTAAGGCTAAGCACAGGGTGCACCGCAGAGGTACAAATGAAATACTGGAAATTACTACTGTGATCAAATTGAGAGGTGAGTTTTGTCCATTTCATCTCTTTCAATTCTCTTATGCCAACGAATTTTCCAGTCCTCATAGCGCTTGGAAAATTCCTCCGTCGTGATGACCATTAGAGCCTTCTTCGGTTAAGCTTTTATATCCTCAATTGAGCCAAAACGGTGTTATCGGAGTAGTCAGGTGAATTTGCTGAATAGTCAGAAGTTACACAAAGGTAAATAAGGCGAATGCATTGAAAATGTGGCGAATGGATCACGAATAATAAATAATATAATATATAAGTATGAGAAAGTTCACTATCGCACTTCTTTCAGACATAGTAAAAATTGAAGAATTCACTTACATCCAAAATGACTCGTATCTCAAATGCTAATGAATATTTCGACATGAAAGTTAGAATGGATGTCACTAACAGTCACAGTCACTAACCATCAATTTACAGAAAAAATAATTTAAAAATGCACTTTTTAATTTGATAGCGTTTCAGATAGATAAGAGTAACGAAAACTCGAAATGCATGCTATTTTTTGCGTCAAATATAATATCCAGTTTTGAAGAAAACTTAAAATTACTATAATTACATAAATAGTACCTTAAAAGGTTACCACCTCTTTCAAAATTTTATAAAAATATTATATATAGATAGAAACCGTTCACTTGTGTCAAATAGCTGGTTTATAGATAATTTAAAACATATCCAAAATTTGCACAACTAACACGGTTGCCTCCTATTTTGAAAATGAAATTGATTTAATAACATCTGATCACATTTGACGCAATATTTTCTATCAAAAACATAGCGTAGGTATTAGTATTTGAGTGAGTCGTCCTCCACCTCTGTTAACGACTTTGAAATCTTGTCAAAGAAGTAGCGTTCAACTTCGTTTTCTTGGAATAAGGGAGATAGCAAAGGATCTCAGCATATGGTATGGACTCGACACATTTTTCTATATGCTTAGAATGTCGCTGAGGATCCTATATTCATCAAACATATCGTTACTATTGACAAGAGGTGTGTTCATCGGATGGCGCTCCGAAAATAAACCGTAAACGAAAAAAAACAAAATTCGCTGACGGCACTAGAACCCAACACATCAGAGGATTATATGAAATGTATGGAAAATTTGGCAAATATTTGTATTGAAATACATTAAATGTTTTGTTTGGTCAAATTTGATAATCTTATATGAAAGGACGCAGGAGTGTTGCTTGTTATGTTGTGGCTTAGCCAGCACATTACAGGTAGGCGTCATCCAGCGAAGGCTCAACCTCCTTAGCGAACTTTAAATGGGGAATATAGCAGTCGTTGCCAATGAGGTACGTGACGTTGGTTTTTTACCATCTTTTTGTGGGTTGTACTTGCCCTCGAGTCGATTACATTAGTGTAACGACCATACGGCCTAGTACCACGCTTTTGTCTTCACCCCCTCTTTATTTGACTTCTTCGGGTGCACTTCTTGTCACCAGAATCGAAACCTTTCGGTAACCTGCTGAGGAGAGTTAAAATTCTATTTATTTTTCCTCAATTAAGCTCACAGCGCTTTCTTAATCCGTCTTTGGAAAAAGAAGTACATGGAGGTAGTTGAGAAGCTCAGCGTCAAGCACGCGAAAACTGAAATCAATAATCCTCATAAGACTGATAATACAATTACCCACTTTTTTATTACTTTTGCAACAACTGATATGTGAGCAACACTAATTTTATTCTGTACAACATATTGCTCGAGTTTAAAGATGTCGCTACTAGCGTTCTCCTGGCTTACATGTGCTCCAGCACTCAATCCCACTTCCACCGCTCATTGACCCGTTACTTTTGCAGTAATTTAAGTACGCCACTTGTGTGGCATTTTGTATATTTTATATATATTTGTATGTATGTATATACCCAAAAGTATAGAAGCTTTGTTGAACATATACGCCGCTACAATGTCTAACGTAATTAAACCCTAGAGTGTACGTGCCGTTTTTAAAATAACTTCAATTCTGCAGCAACGCTAACGCGATCAGAGAGGCTTGGACGAACGAAACTTAGAAAACATTAATAAAACTAAAAAAGCACACAGAAAAAAGTTTATAAAAAGCTTGCGATTCACTTAAATAAAAGCAAACTGGCAAAGCAAACGCTGAATGAAAAGGAAACATGTACACACACAATCAGCGCAGCACGGCACAGCAGAGTAAGTTTGGCTGAATTGCCTTTTGCACCGAAACTGTTGGGTCGCGCGGCACGCTTCCGGGCGGTCAATGGTCGGCGGTCATATCAGAAAGGCTTAGTTGTTTGGTTAGTTGCCAGACCGAGCGACAGCGGGGCCAAACGCCAATGTTTGTGTAGCGCCAGCGGTGGTGGTGATGATGGAGGGTAACCGCTTTTGTCGCGCTTATGTCCCAGCACGGTTGGCGGCATAGTTTTGCGCCGCGGAGTTGGAGTTAGGAAGGAAGTGTGTTGGTCAGCCTCAAAAACTGGGAGCTACCGGAAACGGTATCCAGACAGTATTGCAGCGTTGCAGCAGCAACAGTTACACTATTCGCTTGAGTGCTAAAAATCCTGTATTCATGGCTCTCCATTCACACAGCTAATGCGAAAAGGACACCGTAATTGAAGTGTGGGCAAATGCAGTTGTTGTTGGTAATAAATATATGTTCACCAAAGTGAACTGGCCAGTCCGGGAGTTGATACCCACAAAAGCAAAGAGTGTAGCAAAAACTGCACGAGACTTTGAAGAGAAATGCGCACCGCAAAAAAGCAATTAAAATAACTCCATTTCACATTGAATGTCATTACGAGTGAAGAAATAAACAATGAAAATAAGAAAAAAAGAATGATGTAAAGAAAAAATGAGTGTATATGCAGCAAATGAGTGCCCTATTGTCAGGTAGCAACTTTAAAGACCAAAGCACATATACGTGTGTGTGTAGATGTGTGAGTGCGGTTCTGCATTTCTCCACTTTGCAGCATAAAAGCGCCACTCATATACCCACTTTCATATGTTTATACTTATTTATTTCAGCTGCTGACAGCATATATTGCTTCCAGCACATTTTACCCTCCCTCTCCTATCTCTCTCACTACCACCCCAACCTCCGCTGGAGTTGCAGCTGCGGTTTAAAATAATCTCATGAATTTCAATTAAAAATTGACAGTAAAGTAAAAATACGTTGAAGCAATGCAAAGCGAATGCAATTAAAGTAAATGGGAAATTTCCTTCGAAACTACAGCGACGTCGGAGGGTGAAACGCAGACTGTTTTTAAGCGGGCGTGTTTTTTTTTTTTTTTTTTTTTTTTTTTTTTTTTTTTTTTTTTTTTTTTTTTTTTTTTTTTTTTTTTTTTTTTTTTTTTTTTTTTTTTTTTGAGAAAGCTAATGAAATGAGTTGATTTAAGGTAGTCGCAACGATAGTAGGAAATTACATGCATATGCCCACATATATAAATATACTTTATATCTCGTAATAAATAACATTGTTTATCGGTTTCCGATATTTCTTTCGAAATATATTTTGAATGTTCATTTGAGCCTAGGAAAAGTGAAAGTAAAATCACTCAATTTTTTGGTCTTTAACGCCTGGAAACAAAGTTTTGCGACTGCCAGCATGTCACGAAACATTTTATCACTGACGATGAATCTTAGATCTATGCTTAAGATTTAAAAACAAGTATTCAGTCAGCCGAATATCGTGGCGTGGGCCGGAGCCGAAAGCACCACATCAAAGTAGACCAAATATGAAGGTTATGTTGACATTTTTCTTCAATTATCGAGGTGTTATTTGCGCGCACAATGCATTGATTATTCAGTTTTCACCAATTTTGAAAGCAATATCACGCAATCGCCGCATTCGCCTGATTTAGCTCCGTGTGAGTTCTAGCTTTTCAGCAAACTCAAAGAACCCCTCCGGGGACACGGTTTTGACTTTAAACGTAAATCGCTACGCACATAGCTATTCCGGAAATAGACAACTGTTTCGAGGATTGGAAAAACATTGGCACAAGTGTATTTGGGCCAAAAGGGATTACTCTATGGACGGTATAGATATTGCAGAATAAATTACGAATTTATTATTATGAATAAACTACTACTACTACTACGTTTTTTTTTTTTTTTTTTTTTTTTTTTTTTTTTTTTTTTTTTTTTTTTTTTTTTTTTTTTTTTTTTTTTTTTTTTTTTGTAAGAGGTACAATATTGAATGCTTTGCTTTACACCGAATCGAGCTTACAAGTAATAAGGAATTCTCTCATATTCATAACCCTGGATTTTCTGAATTTTACGCTCAGTATGCCCTTAGAGCCGACATAACTGAAACCTAACTACAAATGAAATCCTATTGAGAGGCAATAGCGATTAAAATATTTACGGTTTGAACCCACTGTACTGAAAGTTCAACAATATTGCTCACACACCACTAATCGTATTAATTTTAAGTATCGCCTCGCGTATGTATGTATGTACTATGTATATGCTTTATGTGTGAGTACATTCTTATGTTCAAAGCCTTATTCCATTTATTTCCATTATTAATTGAGTTTTTGCCCTCATTGCACAGTTCCACCAAGAAAAAAGCATCGTAATTGAGTCAATATTCATGTATTTCTGCATTTATTTGTGGGTGTGTGTGTGTGTGTATATGCGAGCATATTTATATCGCATAACTTGCCCTTTGCTGCAATAAGATATGTATATGTATTATATAACAAACATCATTAAAGTTTAATTAAATGCGAGAAAAATATGCAAGCAAGCGGAATAACAACGTCAGCGATAACAACAACAGCAACAGGCTCACAAATTGTACGTACTAATATAGTTTTGATCTCCAGCATTTATCGGTGAACTTCTGCTGTGTTCTGTGTTCTGTGTTGTCTACATATGTGGGTGATCATTTAAGAAGGTGTATGCGAGGAGTCATATTCATTATTTTTAGGTCAGCTGCTCAGTATTTTTATTTATAGCACCGTGGACGCTGCTTTAATGGTTTCATAAACCGGATTGGTGGCATGAGTGTACTGGATATTGATGTAGTTTCCTTCCAGCGGTTCATCGCCTGTCGGTTTCAGAATTAGATTAATAAATCCGGTTAAGAGATTATAAAAGCATGTATGCCATATCAACCAACATATCAACTCTACAGCATGCTAAATCCACCGGAAATTTTTAAGACTGCAACAATTTGTTATTGGCATGTTATTTCGAATCTTGAACGAAATTGAACCATTCATCAACTTAAGTGCTTACACCGATACAGTCATCAATGGCACACATTCGCACATGGAAGTAATCACATTTTCCCCAATGCTGCCAACCCCCATACTTTCTCCTTTTAAATATATTTATTTTGGTGGCACCCAATTAATGACCAGCCATTCACCAATACAACCACACCAATGGCAATCTGTAGTGCCAACCTCAAGGTAATCAATTTTTGTTTGCGCCGGACAATACAAACACAATCACGCACACACAAACATATGCTCTGCTGCCCCAATAAACTTATGCACAGACGAAGAATATAAAATATTCATAGGTTAAAGTTTAAATCGCACCTTTTCAACATATCACCCACATTTGGAATTTTGAAATAAATAAGATTCTATCGCCCTGCGTCTGACTGGCTAACTGACTAACAGAGCGTTGTGAATAAATAGTGAAACGATGAGAGGGCTTGGCAAAAGTTGGCGAAAGTGTAAATGAAAACATTCTCGTGTGTGTGAGTGTGCGTGTTCGCATGCATCAAAACTAATGGCAACACATTTTACTTGTTCACACAAGCGTCGTGCGGAAACAATATAAAGCAAAATACAAACAAAAATAAGTTTTTACAGTGACGTGCATTGAAGTGGGGAAGCAAAATACAGTATAAAATTTAAATAGTTAATTACAATTTAATGTTTGTTAATTTTTTTCTAAAACACACAAATTTCCCTAAAAATATTTCGAACTTTTTTCAAAACTATTTTTAATTAAAACTAATAAATCTTAAATTATTTTTAGAGTATCAAATAAATTTTGAAATAATAATAAGTAGATGCAGAGTTATTTCATTGAAATTTTTAAATAATTTTATAAGACGAAAGCAAAAACTCGAGTAAATAAGTAATTACTTTTAATTAATTGACTTCAAAAAGAAATAATATTATTTTTTTTTTTTTTAAAAAGTGACTGTTATTAATATTTTTCAACAATAACATACTTTTCTCTCAAGTACTCTTCAACTTTTACTAAAATTGAAGTGCTTAGAAACATCTATTAAAAATTTCGTTATTTCTTTCCTATAATTTATATTTAAAACAAGCTGGCAACTCCAAAAGCCAAAATTCAAAACAACAGTTAGCACGAAATACATGATGCCATTCCAAGCTCTAACTATTGACATTCAAACGGTAAAGTCTTTTCGATAGCAAATTGTAGCATACTTTTCGGAGTGGCCATAAAAAACTGGCAATTGCAAGCAAGCAATAAGGAGTATTTCAAGTAAATTCTCCAAAGTAAAATTTTAGGTAGACCGTTTCGTTTAGCTATCGTGGCTTCTTTCTTGTTACTATACCTACAACAACAGCGTAGAAAATTTGAAACTTAAAAAAATCAAACCAGCAACAAGAAGAACGACGTAAAAATACACTTAAATATAAAATGAAAATAAAAAAATACAAAAATAATTATGTAATTTATTTTGATAAACAGAAATTAAAGTTAATCATTGAAATAAATTAATTAAAGTAATTTCATTTCTTTTAATACACAATTAGTAAGATTTTTTTTTTTTTATTTGAAGGTGTAAAGTTTTTGAAATATTGAAGAATTTCTTAAAAATAAAAAAAGCAATTATTTAATTGACAAATTACATGATCCAAAATGATTCCAATACAATGCTCAGCGCTTTGCGCTTATCGGAAACATACAGCAATAGCTGAAGCCAAAAGCCATTCAAGGATTGCAGCAGCATTTGGGGCAAACGCCACGAGTAGCATGAGTAAAAAAAGTACAACAACAATAACAAGAACACAAAATCGAAAGTAATGAAATTCTGTAAAATCGATTCAAATGCCAACACGTATTGGATCACATATCATATAAGCTATTGCTGGCACATACAATACCTACACCCATACACCCCTACACAAGTACACACACCACAGCAATAAGACGTGCGCAAATCGCCGTCGAGCTGTGAGTGCAGACATTCTACAAATCTACAAATGATTGCAGATCCGTCTTCACATCCTTCATGACGCACACAGGCACACAGCCGAGCATGGCAACGGCTAACGGTTTTATATTTTCTTAAAACAACCTTTCTTGCCACGCTTCCAAACTTTCGAAGCGGTGTGTTTGTGTGTGTGTTCGTGTTTATGTTTTGTTTTAATACAATTCTCATTTTATTTTTATTTTGACGACGTTGAATTCCTCGTTCCCAAAATCAAAAGCAACAACAAAAACAACCAAACAACAACTCCAAAAACATAACAACTTTTAAACGGACATTAAAGTGTAGTTGAACGGCTTGACTGAGCTTCCTGTGAGACTGCTAATACTGGCATAGCCGGAGTGGCCAGCGCCAGCCTCAGCTCGCAAAGCACGCCGCATTCGCCGGCTGGGCACGCTACTGCAAATCAAAAAATAGATCGTATAAAACGGAATACCCATAAGGAATTTCAGCAGAAAGAATGGCAAGAAAAAATAAAAATAAATAAATAAATTGTTGCAACACATATGAGGCTTTGATGTTTATGTGTGTTCTACGTGCGATTAACAGTTGGTAATACGTGCGTGTATGTGTCTGTGTCCATGGAATATTACATGCACTGAGACGCAGACATCTGGTTAGACACACGACTGGACCCATTTAATGGCAACACCAAAACGCTGCCGTCGACTCCGCTGGCAGAAACAAACTGACAGAATAGCAAAAGCTTGCTAAGGGCAACACCCACACGCACATATACAGTAGCGTAAACGAGTCGTTAACTGATATGTGACATTGATATGTGTGTGATTTCCGTTTCCTATTCGGAGTTTACTTGGACTCACCGTGTCTTTTTTAATATCTTGACCGTATTTATTTGATTTCCTTTTACACTAGTAGCTATGTCCTTGCTTCCGCATCAATATGTCCACTTTGCTTATGTCTACATTTTTGTATTTTTTCCACGAAGGAAACTGTTCAACAACGTTTTGGTGTAAAAATCAGGTAGTCATGTAAGTCTAATGTATATACATACACACATATATGCATGTCGATACTTGTGCACATACATATGTGGTTGTGTGAAAAGGTAAGCACAGTGTAATAAATACTCTTAAATCTTAGTACATACATATGTTCCTTAAATCTAACGTCATTGAGGTGAAATAAACAGCTTTCGGTGCAAGACCAGAATCAGTGAACTTGAAACTTGGTTTGGTTGAAAAGAAGACGTTAAGGCTAAAATCAGCTAAAATAGAATTGAGATGTTCTTGCATTTGAAATGTGTGTGCTTTTCGCGAAATTTGTTCATTTCAATATATTTTTTAATTTGGAAAAAATTTTAGAAATATTTAACTTAAAAATGGAATTGAAGTGGAAATTCAACGACAACAAGCAAATCTTTAGACTAAACGCGTTTAAATACAATATTTTTACCAAATTTTCTTGGTTGTTGTTTTTCCGCCGGTGGAGACCGAAACAACAAATTCCACACCCATATCCTCAACGAAAGAAATCTTCAAAACATCAACGCAAAATTTGCAGATGGGAGTGATCCCACAAAACGCCATTAAACGAAAACTAGTAAAGCCACTGCAGAAATTGAGGAAATTAGATAGATTTGTTCATGAATTCGTGATGACTTTCTTATAGTTATATGTACATTGTGACAAAAAGGTACACGGAAATTGTAAGTAAAACTCAAAATATCTAATTATTTATTTTGTTGCCTTCAAAGTGATCCGCACCATAAATAATACACTTATCAAAATAACAACGAAAATCATTTCGATGGATTCCCGAGAGATGTCGAGCTCTCACACCATCTCTCTAACACTTGCCCGACGCTTTTCAAGGGCCAGCGATCTCTCGCCTTTCGAAGCTATGTACTCATAGGCTTGTGGTTTTGATGAAACTGAATCTTCAAAAGCGATTCCGCACACAAAAGTTTTGTTAAAAATAGCAAGTTTGAGACCAACTGGTTGACCTATCGCACTCATATTTGTCAAAGTAATTTAGCACAGTCCTACCAACTTAGCAAAATAAATTTTTTTGAATGAGAATTTAATGCGCACAAATGTAGGCAACTTATTTTATTCCTACATTTTATGGAATGTAATGAATGATCAAAGCATGACATTCAGATATCATCGCGTTATGGATGTTTATTGGCCAAACAATCGCACCAATAATACAGCTTTATACTGAAAAACTTTTGTTAAATTTTTTTACCACAAACCTTCCCTTTTGCTAAAACAGCATAACTAAAAAAAACAAAAACAATTAAGTTTAACTGTTTGTTTTAATGAAGCATAACATTTCTTTGACCCATACATTGCATATAACTCAAATATTTATGACAAAAACATATACGAATAAGCAAGTAATACAAAAGCCGAGGGCAAACTAGTTGTAAGAAAAGAGAGCAAATCAAATAAATATGGCATAATATGGGAACTGCATTATTATCATTAGCAAAAAGTTGTTTACTTTTATATAAGTATTTATATTTACATTCAGCTACCACATTAATTTCAATACTAATTTTTTAAGCCTGTTTTCACATATTCGCTTTAAATTTCCACACAAAAAATTTCCACATTTAGCAATTAACAATGTTTTGTTGCTCATTTGAGTAAGCGAAAGCGTTTCTGCGATCAATACCGATTACTTTAATATAACTTTTATTTTTGGTTTAAAAATAGCGCAGCTTAATTTGAGAATTTCGACCAACAAAATGAGCAGCAAAACAATTGTTCAGCATTTGGAGCAATGTCATTTGCCAGCCTTTCGTATAAATTAACGCAAGATTATAATTAAGATGCCCCAAAGTTAATGCAAGATTCGATTAAAACAAAAGGTGTCCATGTAGTAGGTGTTGACTATCAATAAAAAGATACAAATCGGCTTAGTAAAAAGGAGCTTTTCACCATAGAGCTACGAACAATATTTCAAAACGAATGCAGCTTGACGGTCGCAGTTCCAAATTTCATACGAAATATGTTCGAAATAGTGTTTTAACTTCATCAACTGTGATGATTAAATTTTGGGGGGATATGAAAAAAGTCTCTAAACAGAAGTTTTACCATAGATCAAACCAAACCATTCCTAACCTTTAAAAATCAGAACGTATATTCTTTTTGCTGAGCTTTTTTTATTCTTTCTTTCATGTCTAATGGGTTTCAATCCTTTATGAAAATCATTTCATAATTTTTAAAGTCTTGTGTACAGTTTATTAGTCCAGTTCTGAGCTTTAAAAATGCCTAAATGCTGACGTTTTATTCTAAGAGCAAACACAATGAATCAATTTTTTTTTTTTCAAACTTTATCAAATATAGAATTAGGTGATTAAAAATAAATACTTGTACTTCAACTACAGACCCAATTTGAGGAATAATTTTTCAAGTAACTATAGAATTTTAATCCACATAAAACTTACTAGTAAAGTATATACGGTTTTAGCTCTGCATCGAGCTTTCAGAAAATGGAGGAAAAGATAGCTGTAAAGCGTTTAGTAAAATTGACATAATTAAGCAAAAAACGTACGTAATTTTCTTTATAAAGTTATTGTTAAAGCATAGTTGAAATTTCAAGAAAATACGTACGAACATCTTCGATGAGAGAACTAAATTTTGTAGAAAACCTATTTTATCTGCTTACGCTGACTGACCTTTCTTTACTCTCTCAAATTGATACCTTTTTTGAAGCCTTAAGTGCACTTCAGGCTAAGCAAGATGAGAATATTAAGAAACTCAGGCTACTTCAACTCCCGCCCCAAAAACATCATACCTACTTATAAGAGCTTCTTGCAAAAAAACATGAGCTCATTAACAAACTGTCTACATACCTGATTGTTTGCGAAATTGCCTTTCAACAACAGCATTCCAGAGTCTCACAAGTGTTTTCACAAACAAATTTTCGTTTTATTTACCACACATCTGCAGCGATACTTTGCAACAGCAACACTCACAACTCAAACGAGCAGCTGCATTAAGCGCGCATTTACGGAAATTTTAATGTCAACAACTTTTGCTTTTACGAACCGCACAAGTGCCACGAAAACACTACCGGCAACAATGTGCTGACAAGTAATCTAGGTACGCATGTATGTGGGCGTCTGTTTAAGTGCTTCAAATGCACACCGTTAGCAGCAAAGTGAGCAAATAATAATGGCCGTCCGCGCCTTACTCTAGTGATTTGCTACCGTTTAACGCGCACAGCACGAAAGTTTAGTATTTGCACTTTCGATGAATACGCAAGCGTTCAAGAATCAACGCGTCGCATAAGCGAAAGCATTCAACAATTCGACACACGCGCGCACGAGTTGGTGCAATTTTTGATTGTGCAAATGCGGATTTTATTTATTGCAGCAGTTGCTTGTATTCACTAGTGTTGTGCGTTTTGTTTTTATAGTTGTTGTTGGTGTGCTTATTATATGTATTACGCTCACGCAAGCAACAAATTGCTGCTGGAAATTTCACACTCGCTTTCTTTGTTGCCTTTTTGCTGCAATTCGCAGGAAAATCAAATTTATATTCGAATTACCGCACATAAAGTGCTTAATGTGGCGCCTGTGTATGTGTGTGTGTGAGCATCGAATATTTATGTGTGTGTTCGATTATATGGTTATCGTATATTTGTGGGAGCCTCACGGCACCGCTGCCGGTGCGTGCTTACTACGCTGCGCGTACAACACGCGTGCTAACATCAAAAGTCAGCGGCGTCACTACAAATGTGCGCTTGGATGTGTGCGTGAATGTGTGTTGGTGTGCGCGCTGCTGCTATGCAGTTAAACTGTTAAAGTACACTATATGTAAGTACGTACATACACACATACAGGCAGCGACGGTGTAAGCGCGTGAAGGCGTTGCTGAACACAGCACTGAAGCGGATGGCAACTCGAACGCAGCGCACGTACACACACGTTGGCGACGTGACCTATGTCAATGGCAAAACGACCGCACAATGTTGATTTTATGATATAATTTGCCAATGCGAACGCTAGCCAAAATACATTTGGCTGGCGCTCATATTTAGTATACGCGTTAAGATTGTATCCCGCGCACATACACACCCACTCACAAACACTTTTACTGCGCGGCGTGAATGGTACTAACTGTCCTAAATTTCGTGAAGCTGCCAAGACGCTACCACGCTAGAACAGCAAAGAACAAGGGATTCGTAATTTCGTTCGCTAAAACGGAAAACTAACTGTATATCAGCTAATACACTAACGCAACGACCCAAAACACTACGACGAGTGGTGACGAGCTCAACGACTATAGCCGCTTAAGACACACTGACGACTGATTCGGGCCAAATCAGTTGAATTCGAATTGCGAGCGCTGCGCTGACACCGAGTCGTATTGGAGTTAGGCAGCGCAGAAGAGCTGCCAGCAAAGATGTGAGGGCGGTCGGGTGGCACAACGTAGCGCAGTTGTAGTTTTATGTGCTTTATGTTTTTATGCTTGCTTAAGAGCAATGCGTTGCATTGGCCCGGCATTCGTCATACAAAAGCGGCCAGCACGATGCCGAGGTGACGCTGGCCAACAGCGAAAATGTGGCATGTAGAAGCGCTGGCCGTTGTACACATAAAATTTTCACTACGAAACATTTATGCGAGTGAGGGAACGTGAGTAAGTGCGAGCCGCAATGTAGGCGCTGTAGCTGCGTTAAGCATTTTAAGGCCGAATTGCTGCTAATAATCGGGAATAGCGTCGCGGTAGCCTAGCGCATGCTGATATAGCAGGAGTAGAGTTGCACGCTGAGAGCACAGGAGTAATGCCGATGGCACGAATTGGCATGGAACACATACGAAGTGCGTGCCAGAGTAACGACAAACTTCAGCGCTAGCGACGAGTAGCGGCATACGAGCGCTTGTTGGTGCGGCTTTGCTGACAGACGACCTACAGCAAGCCGAGCCGAAGTGCGAAATCAGGACAACGAACCACAAATAAGCAACAAAAACGAATACAATAACAAGAGGAGACGGTGCCCTGTTCATATGGATGAAATTTTGCATACATGTATGCGCTTTAACAGCGCAGCTCAATAACAGAGAGTGTACTAAGAAACTGTGCGCCGCCACGGCGTATGAGTAATGTTAGAAAAATTAACAGCGAAGCGTCGCTGCGTGTTTCGTTTCACAAAATAAAGAGAGCCTCTCTGAACACTCTTAGCTAAGAGAATTTTGGGCGCCCGTGCAACTGATTGAAACTGTGTCAATCACAGCGTCCATGTAAAGCCAAAAGTGTTACATTGGAAAGTGGCTGTTGCTGCTAGGGAAGCCATCGTTGTTTTTGTTTTTATCATACATACAACACACAAGCCAACCACGCACATGCACACACACATACATGCATTATTTATGCTGATATATTTATAATGAGCGTTATTTGTAAATAATTTTCATTTTTGCGCATTTCGCCGCTTTTACACACAAAAGGGAAGCATAGAGTGTGAGTAGGCGTGCTGTTTTTGTTTTAGTTGACGGTGAATGTTGTGTGTGAGTATGAGTGTGCATGGATGTAGTCAAGAGTTCATCAGGCAAATTTCGCTGTTAACAGCGTCGGTGGTCGGCTTTTGTCTAGCGCCGGCAGTCGGTGTAAACTTGTGCTTTAGCTGCTGCAACAGCAACAACAACAAGAGCATCAGCGTCCAGCTGACAACAACTGTAATGTCAACGTCGACAAATTGCGGCAATAACAATAAATTGTTACTTGCAACTGTTTTATGTACGCGTAGGTGTTTAGGTGTGCGTGTACCGCTACTCTACCGTTTCAGTTGCTTGCCATTATTACACGTATTTTGTCTACTTTTGGTTTTATTGCTTCACTTCAGCTCAAGTAAACAACTTGCTCGCTCGCTGGCGTGCGCGCTTATTTGCTTATTTGCCTGTGGGTAACTCTAATGTGGCAGTTGCGATTCTTGTTTTTCATTTTTTTTTTTTTTTCAGCCATAGATTTACGTTAATTTTGCGTTTTACTACAACTTTATGATGCACATTTTAATTTACGATGCAAGAAGTGAGCAACACTTAAAGGTGATTAAATTGTAAGCTGGTCGATTCGCTGGACTTGCAACATTTGAGCATCGAGGTGGTAAAAAGTAGTTCAAATTAACAAAAAACTAATCAAGTTAGATATAACATTATGTACAGTGGCGAGCAAATGTGGATACATGTTTGTCACTTTTGCACTCCTTTACCTATAAAAACTTTAATATTTATCCAAATGCTCTCAAACTTTGGAAATTTCGTCTTCATTCTACTGTTGTTAGATCAGTTTATTTAAAAATAACAACAATAATAGCAGCAACAAAAATTTTAGCAAAAGCTTAGTTCAACTGCATTTATCCAGGGATGCTGGTGTTTTTTATTTTTCAATTGCAGTTTAAAGTGAAGCTGTAATCTGTTTTTGTTTTTTATGTCTCTTTTGTTCATTCATTCTTGACCTCGTTGAAGGCGATTTATTCAGTTGAAAAGTAACTTTAGTGCTTATAAACGCGTTTTACATCGAATAGATCGACGCTAGTGAATATGGAGAAAATATCATCAGATATAGAAACCCGTATAGTCGTTTTGACTTTAACTGGTAATTCATCACGAGCCATTTCTAGAGAATTGAACATTAGCGCAAAAAAAAAGAAATATCAAGACTGCGCCGAACTCCGGTGACCCTAAAAAATTGCCGACAGAGAGCGACGAATGTGCTAAGGAGCGGCTAATGCGACAGAAAGAATTTAATACGCCTAAGAAAGCTGCTTTTGGAATCAGCAAGGCCGTAAGTGAGTGGACAGCTCGCAGCGCACTTCGGCGAATCGGGCTTATTGCATCAATAAAACAGAAAAAGACCTGCTTTGTCAGAAAAAATATATAGGCTCGTCTGAAGTTCTGTAAGGAACGTGGTCAGATGAGACCAAATCAATCGTCTTCAGTCAGACGGAAAAGAGTATTACTGGCATCGTGAAAATGAAACTCTTCAGAAGCACCAAGTGAAACAGACCGTGAAACATGGCGGAAGTAGCATAATGGTTTGGGGCTGTTTCACTTGGTGGCGTATTGGCCCTTTAGTGCAACTAGAAGGAATAATGAAGAAAGAAGACTATCTTGGTATTCTTCAAGGTAACCTTCCGGATTTCATTGACTCGAGCGCATACCCAGAAGAGGAGGTTATTTTTCAGCAGGACGGAGAATCGAAACACACCGCCAAGATCATTAAAAATTGGTTATCCGAGCAAAAGTTCAAAGTGTTACCATGGCCAGCACAAAGCCACGACTTGAGGTCCAATCGAAATTTTATGGGCAATTTTGAAAAAGCGCTTGGCAGTACATGAAAGAGCTCCAACAAACATGATCCGGCTTTGGAAACGTTGGCAGTCAGAATGGAGAAATATTCCTAAGGACACTATTGAAAACTGATAGAAAGTATGCCAACGCGAGTCAAAAGTGTAATTCGCAACAAAGGATTATGGACAAAATACTAAATTTTTGTTGTAAAGAAATATATTTAATCACGAGCATAACTAGAAAAAGAGCGTTAAAAGAAGTTTTTTTTTATTGAATTGGCTTTTTGTTTTTGTTCACGAAAAATTTTTAATTTTTTAAGAAATAACTGAAAAGTAAACTCTGAAAATTTCAAATTGTTTTTATTAATAAAAGAGTGCAAAAGTGACAAACATGTATCCGCATCTGCTCGCCRCTGTATATACATATATATAAATGATCAGGATGAAGTTACGAGTTGAGTTGCATTGAGATATCTTAATGAAACTTGGTACACGTGTTTCTTGGCCCAAAGTGAGGACAAGTTTGTATATGGGCGTAATCAGACCACTGCCACGTCCATAAAAGTAAGATAGAAAATTGCTATTTGTTCTAGGGAATCGCAGCAGCAGGGCGTATCTGTGGTTTGAAAAATTTAAACCGCCCATATTTAGATCAATATCCATGTATCGGGATCAACTTGATCAATTTCAGCTAAATTCGACACTACAACTCTTAGTGCCCAAAAATCTGATATGAAGATTTTTGAACTTCCAGTTGTTTTTCTATGACATTTATCGACCAATGTGCATTTTTAATATGGAGTTTTGCCAACACCAAACTATAAGTATTTCGCCGGCTTTGCAGGATTCAAAACCATAAAATATTTGGTTACAATCTTATTTGTTTATTTAATAATTTGCTAGTAAATCTAATGAAAGGTATGTTTCCAAAATTTCAATTATTTTTACTATTTTTATATCTCTTTAATTATACATGCAGCAAGTGACACCGACCGACTTTTTTTTGAAAAGACGTTAGTCTGGAAAGCCTTCAAGAAATCGTTTTTGAAATTACCTAAAACTATTAATATTGAAAATTGTTTTCTACCAAACAAAAGTTGACTCTTCTGAAATATCAGTTTTTTATGTGTTGACAGCGAGGCAGAGAGATATATCATAAACGTTAATTCCAAGATGATTCCGAATGAAAATTATGACTCAAGTCTGAGTCTGGTTGTGACCCGTAACATCGTCAATTATATAGTATGCCTAAAATATTCTTTAAAATTTAATGACTTTATAATTTTTATTCCGTAAAAATTTATAAAAAATCGTTGCGAAAACGCTGTTCTAAGCCTATTTACTATTTAATACATCTACTGCTAGAATAACTTTCCAAAGTAATGAAATGAGCTACATATATAGTAGATTAAAATCAATGAGACTCATAAAAGGAATACTGGTAATTGCAGAGCTATATCTTAATAGAGTTGCCACCCTGTATCCTTATTTAGTCGGCAAGGCTTAGGCAGTTGCGCGAGTGAGAAAAATGCCCAATAAATGCTTTGTATCTATTCTCAAAGTTCCGACTTATTTTCCGATTTATTAGCCGACATCACGACTTTGAGTGAAAACGCTATTGGCTCTATGGCGCAGAATATTGAAGAAGACCCCAATGCCCCTCTCCGAAATCGGACCTCTTGGGTGGAATATATTAGTGCCACACACAGCGGTTGTTTGCGCGAAATCATTAAATAAAACATAATGGAAAACCGTTTCCTTAATATAAATGTTAAATTCTTGGGCATAACATAAAACTATATACATTTAAAATTTGATTAAAATATTTTGACGAATATGTAATAAGTTTAAGCTTTGATTGAAAAAGTTCCGAAAGACAATCAGATCGACACCAGTAAAGAGTTTTTCTGAAAAATTCAACAAAAAATCGTTTCAGAAATATTACCTTTTCAATGAAGGCATGGGAGGGTACGGAAGGCATATTTAAGCTCGACTAAGCAGCAATATTTGTACTATATTTGACGAAATGTTATCATGTAAGAATTTTGAAAGTTTTAATGGCAAGTCACACATACATACTTATGTTATTTCACTCACTCACATTACAAGCTCAAATTAATCAGATTATATCTGCTCCTATTGATGTTTGCACAATCAATAAAACTCAACAAAATCCGTTATAAAAAATGCATCCATAAAAATTTCATCCTTTGCTGCACGTATCCAATCAACCAGCTAAAGTGAATTATTTACACAAATCTGATTGTACGCGCATATATGTATATGTATAATGCTATATATGGATATGTAAGCGTGAGTGTGCGCTGAGAAAATTCTCTTTTAAGCAATCGTTTACAATTGCTCCGCACAGACATGCTGACAAACAAACGGATTGTACAGTTCGATGGCGAGTAAAGCGCAGTTGAATGCAATCTAATTCCTCCAAGTAAAGCAACAGTTAGCGAAAAGCTCGCGCACGAACGCGGCCTATTTTCAACACATGCGCATACACACACCGCCGCCGAGCAGGAAACTATGCCGACAGATAGGCAAACAAAAGAGCATTGCAACAAGCCGCACACAAATTCACGCGCCTGTATAGGTGTGCATGCAAATCGCAAATATATGTAGTCTACGCAAACACACACAACGCTCACAAAGCGCCGCGTTGCCGTTACAATTCAGAAATGAAATAAAAACGTGCAAACAAATGCGCGCGAGTACAACGCACTCCATCGGCCGTTGCTGCACACCCACCGCCCACACGCGCACCCCAAACACTGACGCTCACCCACACCCTCACCATTACATTACCCGCGTTCAGCACTCGTTACACTTCATAGCCGACTCGCGCCCACTGCACACACCGCGCTTTAGACACAGAGCGCGCGCTCAATGTGATTTTAGGAATGCAAGGCAAATTGCGCTTGACGCTTGGGTGTAAAGGGTGCGCCCTGTCGAATGCGCGCACAAATAGACTGTGGAATGAATTCTCCGCCGGAGCTTGGGCAGCGGCACGTAGCTCGTCTTGCAGTCAGGCCCCTCTATGCCTATTTGCGCGCCACATTAAACTCCAAATCTAGCGCATAGCATGCAACAGCAACAAGAACACAAACCGCCAGCCACCGCAACGTGAAGGCAGAAACGGCAAGCAAGCAAACAGCCAAAGAGGCTGACTGAGGCCAAGAGCCGATTGCCGTTGTATTTGTTTTTTATGCGGCAGTGTGCGGTATGTGCGCGTTCGCTTGCTGTGGGAAAAGCGTATAAACTCAAGTAAAGTGAAGGCAATAAAAGGAACCTGTAGTCGGCTTTGAGACAGTAATGAATGAAAGAACTTAAAATACGAGCAGGAAATGTAAATAAAATGTTTAGCGCTGCGCTTCCATAAAACATTTTTGTGCGAATGTCTGTATGTGCATAAAAAGGCATTATAAGGCAGTGGGGAGGACTTTTGCAAACTTTTTGTTCGAAGAAAGCGTATAAATTAAGATAGCTTGTTCGTAACTAAGCCATTTCAAGCTTTGTTTATATACAATTTGACTGATGGGTACATTGTTCCTGGCGGTACAAAATCTCGTTTAAAAGCAGCGACCTTACGAAATGATGATAGCAAGAATTTGATATTATACCAACGTCGCTATTATATTGAATTTTGTCGTTTCTCTCAACTCTCGTTATTTTTTTTTTTTTTTATTCCGTATTCTAACATAGAAAGAATACAAGTAGTTATACTTTTCCAGGAATAATGAGTGAATTATAGAGTTTGGTTTTTGTTCGTCGAGAGAGGACTTTACTTCTCAATTGGCTGCTCAGTCCGATGTAGCATGAGCTGTTCTAAGTTTGATTTCGATGTTAACGATGTTGCTGCCGTTAATGCTGATTCCAATATAGACGAAAGTATCTACGACTTCGAGTTATAACTGTCAACAGTGACGTGGAGCCAAGTCCCGACTGCAACGACTGTCTTGTGCTGAACTAACATCTTCGGCAACTTCAAAATATCCTAGCAAAGGATTTCGAAATGATCTTTAAGTTAAAATTTTTGACTTGTCAGTAGTAGACATGACATTAAGGCCCTGAGCTATGTGCTCAAACATCTTCTAAGCGACCTCCTCTCGATGTCGGTCTTGTAAAAGGTATTTCGGTAAAAGTCCAACATTGACGTGTTTCATACCCAAACAATAACCAAATGTGTTTCTTTCTTTAATCTATTTAATGTTACCGTCATTAACAGAGTTGGTTGGACGACATTCGGACCAATGTTGGACAACAATTCTATCTATTCGGTTTACGCGCGCAGTTTAAATAGGTCAGGTAAGTATAGGTCAGTCCGGGTCAATTATGATCATATATTCAATGGTCTATAAACTGCTTTGAAATGTTTTTACAAACGATGAAACGAAATAAACGAATCAAGTCGTTGCTGTTTCAAGATTTTTGTAATAAGTGAAAGGTTTAGATAAATAACGCTGAATATAAATATTTAATTTACAAACTGTTGAGTGACTACCATAGCATCTTACATGTCATATATGTAGATATATACATTTTTAAGAAAAAAACTGGTTTTCGAAATATTTATATACGCAAAAGAATTTTTTTCTCTTTGCTTAAGATATAGGTCCCCATCATATACTTAATCAATTTGGAAGAGAAAAGTGTACTTCCTCAATGAGGTATAGCATCGAAACAGCTTCCGGCTCATGCCACACAATAATACAAAATTGCAAAACAAAAAAGTAAAACTAAAAAGCCGTGCCTCCCTCACTCCCTGGGCTCCCTTCCGTATGCAGCTGCCTATTGTTCGCACAAATTGCAAATAATTACGTGCTGCACGCTGAGAATGCAAATGTAATGCACTCACCACTCGCACACACGCACTCATTTAACGGAGCAATGTGTCATTTATTTTACTGCAGCCATTTTGTCGACTGAAACGGTGCCGGGCAGCAGCAACAACAACTGCAGCGGAGACAGCGCGGATGATGCGCGAAAAGCGGCCGTTGATGAGCGAGCGAGCCAAGCAACGCCAGATGCAACCATATGAGTTTGTATATTTTATACTTGCCGATGCATGTGTGCGTGTGTGCATAAACATGCCACTGGGCGCCTACTGGCTGACATTTGCGATGCCAGCAGTGACTGCGTGCTGGCTGGAGTTGCACACTAAACTATGGCAAATCAACCGCATGTAAGTGCACTGCCAACCGACTGACTGAATAACTGAGTGACTTACTGCGGCCACATGCGGCAACTGCCTGCAACGCACATGCACACTCAACCAACGAATAGCGGCGGCGCATATGTATATTTAAAGTTGTGCCGTTATTTGCCGGCAGCTTCTCTATTGCCGACGAGTTGCTTGCTTGTTTGTGCAGCATTAAGTAGCAATGATAGCCGCAGGAAATCACTGCTTGCCACAAAAAAATGAACTGCCTCCCAAATGCTTACTTCGCATTGCCGCATGCCTGCCATATGCTCTACTCTGCACTTGTATTCGATTACAATACATTTGCATCGCATTTGCACTGGCAATGGTCGGACGTATAGTGGCGCTGTGGCGCAGTGCAACAGGCTCCAAGTGCAACAGGCATGTCTTGTTTACGTTGCATGCTAATGTGGCAGGTCTTATGCTGTTGTCGTTTCTTTTTTCACCATCCCCCTTCCCCTGCTCTCCATCCATCAGTTAACTCTTTCGATTGTAGCGTTTTATTTTTGAATTTTTTGTTTTTGTTTGCGGCGTTAATACATTGCTGGAGCCGTTGATACGATCGTTGATACGGCTGCTGCTTTATCCCCCATTAATCTTCGGCATAATCAGTTCAGAAATGTTTAAGTATGCGTGAATGCGTAAAATTTGCGATTTGAACTCGGCTGAGCTGCCTTTCAATGCCACAATGCCAGATGTGATGCACAGCAATAAAGTACCGTTGCATTGCGATAATTTATGCATATTTTCACTGTGCTTTTAATAGCGCAGTGGGCGCTTAACTGCAACTCCATTAATTGCACGCATCACGCTAAAATTAATAAAACTGAAGTTTCATTCTTAGGGAGGAACCATCTTATGGACGAGCCGAGATGAGTTTTAGTGGTATTCAATATATGTGAAATTTTTGAAAAGAAATCAGGTTTTACTTTATTTATCTTTGTTTAGATTTCTTTATATGGTTGCGCTAAAATGTAGGCAATATTAATATCTGAATAACTGCGAAATCCGACATATTCAGCCACAACTATAGCATACAGCTACAATACAAACTTACCAGTCGGAATCGACTTTTTTAAAGGAATATTTTATATTTGTGAAGAGTGAACAGCTTTGATGCAGACAAAGTTTAAATGTTTCCTTGTTTATTTTAAAAGAACGATGAAGAATAGCAAAGAGTAAGCTATTATATTAAGAGTACTTTTATAATCAGAGATGCAATATGAACAATTTGAGATTCCCTAAACCCGTAGCAATCTCCAATCAGACCTTCGAAATTAGTTGTCTGGCGGTTAGAAAGACTTTTAATTCTTATAGAAACGATCATATTTCCGAATAATAATATTTTTGCTGGATCAACTATATATTGCTATATATATAGAGATATAAGTACATTCGGAACCCAAACACAAAAATCCATTTTTTTTTTTCAAAGTTCGCAAATAAATATAACCCTTAAATGAAATGGAATGCAATTCATATAGGCTAGGTTATTTTCTGAACGTTTACAAATTTTACTCCTTATTTTAGCTCAGTGACGGTAAACCTTATGTATACTCAATTAAAGGATGTATTAAGTTAGGTTATGTTAAAAGGTCGATCCTAGCAGGGATCACACTTGGACTACTCATAGTCGGCTTAAAATTCTATTTTATGTCTCCAAGTTCGCCGAAGGTACGACTACCGAAATGTTTCAACTTTTGCCTTTCAAAGACAGACCAATGGTTCTCCTCTAGTGCCTGGCGCTTTTCTCCTCATCTTCTTCCATACAACTTTGTTAATTGAGTCTGAATGAATTTTTGTATTTTTGGTCTTAGAACATGAATGTCTATTGAGCAATATCCAGTAAGAAGTCCTGCGATTCTTTCAGTTCAGTTTTTAGCGAACAAATACGCAGTAATTTTATTTTAATATAAAAGTATCAGTTCTCGTCTAAAGATATGAAATTATTCAAATAGATATGTGCGTAATACAAAATTTATATACAAAATATATTTACTATTTTAATAACCACTCTTTGAGATATCAAAATCTTTGCTAAAACCATTAACGAGGCGTTGAACCCAAGCACACAACGAAGAGAGCAGTTTACACATTTTTTATGAAACGTTCTTGCTTCTTTTTCCAAAACTATTTATCATTGCGCAGGCACACGTACAGCAACAGAGTGCTGCAACAGCGAGCTCCCCTGCGCAGCCAAAGAAAATTTAATTTTCATTTATTTTCGCACTGCACTTTGTCAAACATTTTCATTTGCTTGCGTTGCTTTCACTTATTGCTTGCGTCGTTGCACTTCTATTTACCGTTTGTTGCCTTTTTTCCATTTTGTTGCACGGAGATCTTTTTGATGTTGTTGGTGTTTTCATTTCGTTTGCATTTGTCGCGTCATTTAGTGATGCACACACCCTACATACATACATACCGTTATAACTGAATGTCTGTTTAAGTGTGTGTGCGCATGTGTGAGTTCGCATTCAATTCAATCACACAAATTGACCCAAATCCAGCAGCAGGACACACAACACGCCGTTCGGGATACAAGTGCAATTGCATGCATGCCGATGTGCATGTGTGTGTGTTTTTTGTATAACAGTTGCTCATGTGCTTATGCTGCAACATGAGCTCAGCTGAGCTGAGTAGAGCTGATACTTGTTAAATACCTACAAAGCGACAGCAGAAACACACCCACACACCGGCAAATAACTCTCTATGTGTGTGTGAGTGTGGATCTTTCCGCATACAAGTATTTATGGCGTTTTAGCGCACGTTCATTGTAAGCTCGCCCATTTGCAATAAAAAAGCAGGTTCAAATCCCCAATTTCCACCACAAAAGCGCCACACAAGCGGCCAATACCACCAGCAACAGCAATGGCAGCGGCCACAGCAACAACAACACCAGCAAGAGCAATGACTATTGCCATTGATTTCGGTATTGCAAGCAACTTTCATTGGTTTGTTCAGCGAATTGGCTATTTGGCTTAGATTTCGCGGCGCACATCACCCGATATCCAAATCGTACACTCTTATATCATCGAATCCAATTGAACTTAGTTGGGGAATATGTGTGTCTGTATACGTGCAAATATTTGAAAAATTTGCAACATTACACACCGTGACAATATAAATGCGCAAAACGAGCCAGCAAACAAACAGCAATGGACTCCAACTTCCGCACAAACACATGTACATATATATGTGGCTGTGCACTTGTGTGTTTCTTCTTTGTATATATGTACATATCATTCTCTGTATTTAAATTTAGCAACTTACATTGTGCTAGTCGTTGGAAGTGCTAGAGGGGCACCTCACGAAACGGTCCGAATAAATAATTAGCAAGTTGTATAATAGGTTTCACTACTGGGGTGAGAACTGATAATCTAATTCATCGGCTCTCATCAGGACTAATAATGGCTATACTTTTGCTTATCCCATCGAAAAAAACCCTGACTCCTTCAGGCTAGCATATAATTTGTAAGAAATATTCAACTTATTATATCCGACTCTCAAAATCTTCAACTTTTTTTTCTCATAAGACTGTTTGGTCATGGAAATTTTCACATTATAATTATTATAATTTCAGACAACCAGAATTGTAAACAAAAGACGCTTTTTTTTTCTCCGTTTGGCTGAAATCAAAATTCTTACTAGTCACTCAATCATTACCAGTCATTATCTGCCTATATATATTAGTAATACTTTTTAGTTTTAGGATAATTGTAATTTTACCGATAATTTTCTGCCTATATATATTAGTAATACTTTTTTAATTTTAAGATAACTTTAAGCAGAAAACTCTTCCTCACTGCTAGCCAACTTTTTTCTTTTCCTTCTAAGGATCGACGGAATCAAGGGATTATACTACTTTCCAAAAAATCACCGATTTTTAAGGTACATTCAAATGTCGGAATTTAAAAATAAACTGCATTTTCAAAAAATTTACAAAAAACTATTGACATAACCACTTAATACCCGACAAAGTTGAGATGAGAGCAGTTAAAAGTATGTGAGTTTACGAGTAATAAATGCTTGAAGGATTAGGCTTGGTTGATTGCGGTCTCGTGTTTTTTTCCCAATTCACCCCTTTGCCAGAGTAAGAGTAATTTTATGAAAAGAGACAGCTGGTACTTTTTACTATCGTAGTGAACTAATCCCGCCTTAAGATCGTGATTTCAGAATGAAATTTGAATATCGCTTCACTCCCGGCAGACATTATACTACATCTACGAGTATACAAAAATGAAAGTGAAACTGAGGAAGATTTCAAAATTTATACAATGGAAGATCGCAAAGAGACACCCTGCATTTGAATTTATATGTATAAATTTAAGTCCACAGAGGAAGGCCAGTAAAAAGAGCAATGTTAATTCGATTTCATTGGACACGCTTTCACATTGTTCGAGTGTTTGTAGGGTATGCGCGTGTGTACTTCTGTTTAAGCTTGGTTTGTATTTCTAACACCACAAGCGTGTAATTTTTAGTACTTAAATACTGTTTGTGTGTTGGGTAGCTATTTGATTTGAAGTGTTGTAGATAATAGGCTAAGTTGTTTGTGTACATCTAGCTCTCGCTCTAAGTCTATACGAACGGATTATTACGAATAAATTAGAACCATGAGTTTGACTTAAAGACACAGGTTTTATAAATGAAGAATCTCATGTGTTTGGAATACTTTTCACGTGTTTAAGAAAACTCGATTTTTTATGGCGATAATATAATGTATCCTTATGATTGCATCTCCTTAAGTCCTTAACCATATCTTCTTGTTGTTCCCACTCAGAAACCTTAAACATGAAAGCATTTGATTACCAGTCCTATTTGTAATTCAGAAAAACATTCAAGACTCTATTTCATTGAATTTGAACCCTTGAGACGCCTTTAATGCTTTAGCAAAAAAAAATTACCCTCCGAAACAGCATAAGAAGTTCACCGAAAAGTTTGATTACACAACACGGTTCGTTGGCGTAGTAATTCTAGAATTAAACGTTTTAGAACTAGGTCGTTAGATTCCGGTACAATATAGCACATCTGGTTAGATTACAAGACTATTTAACTATGGGTATTGACCAAATTTAACACTTCATATTCTCTGATGTCTGTAAACTGAATGAAGAAATCAGGAATTAATTTCGAAGTAAACCGAACTGATCTTGTTAAATCAGAACACCGATAGTAAAACACATTGTGTGCAGTTCACTCGGATGACTTTATGCCAGCAAGATTAGGTTAAAAGGTCGATCCTAACAGGGATCTCACATGGACAACTAAACACGCCGAACCGTTGTGGTACCAAAAAAACTCCTATATACTGGATCATAAGACCATTACAAATCGACGACGTCTAAACAGACGCTACTGGACGACCATTTACAACTCGATCCCATTTCGATGCTAGCTCATCGGCAATTGCAGGCGACTCTGTTGTGTCCAAGCATTGAGCGAACAGTTAGTGAGCTCAGCGCTGCTATTGCCTCTGGGCTGTCGGAAGGAATTCTCACCTACCGACTTCTGCCTGAAAAATACTACAAACTGATGAACAGGTAGCCTAAAGGTAAAAAGCTCCTAACAGAAAATTCTCCCTCCAAACTTCCACCTAGCTTCCACCAATCCGTGAAAATCTCACTACGCTTCTCCTCCCCATCCACATAACCCTCGACGGTATCTGAGCAGAAAAAAAGCCTCTGCGAAGCTTCCAGGATGCAGATAATTTCAGCGTGCAATTGATCTCCCCTTTGATGTGTCCAGCTTCTTTGTTTACTGGACATCTGAGTGAAGTGATGGAGCCATGTTCCTTCTGCTGCAGACACCAACGCATCGGACATTTGACTTTGAGAAAGGGAAAGAATTTCTCTTTTTTGGAAAATTTAAGCGAGAAATATATGTATTTTTAGCACTTCCACCCTGAATACAAGTGATATCTCTCTATGCTTAATCGCATTGTTTTTATTTAGTAATTTAATTGATTTAAAAAGCTTAACAGCAATTAAAAATAATAACATTAATAAAACTCGTGATAGAAATTTTGAAAATTTAAAGATTCTGCCCCAAAATATTTTTGGTTTTATATATTATAATACGACCATGGTTGTGGAAGCTGTTGTTGTATTTGTGCTATTGACCGACCAAAGCAGCCGACTAATTCACTTGGCGCAGCGCATACTCGTATTTAATAGATCCGCGAGAAAGTATTATCAAAAACAATTTAGCGAGGATACCAAACAGGAGGAAGAGAAAAGTGTTGGAGACACAGTAGAGAGCCAAAGTTGCCCCAACGTGGCCATTTGGTGCAACAGAAATTTGCATATGAGTGTTTGAGCTGCAAACTAAGAAAATATGTTAGAAGTATGGCTGATAAATGAGATTTTGAAAATTATAAAGGAATTTCCAACGAGCTAGTGACGCGGGGAGTGCGCGCGCCAATGCCAATAATGCTTGATGAAAACAAAATTGGAGAATTTATCCGGAATGATGTGCAAGGTTGTGTGTATGTGCGTCGTGGTGAGGATGTGGTTGCAAGCAATTTATTATTATGCAAAATTTTAAAGTGTTTAACGAATGCTTTTATGCATGCGCTGTTTTCAGCATCACGCCAGCAGCTGCCAGCAGCACTGCAGTGACGTGAGCCACTGACATGCCTGCTGTCGACCACAACTCTAATCAGCGCGCATGCTGCGAACGATGCACAAAATTCTGTGGCCAATATTAGCAACAAAGTTGACGCTGCTTCTGCTCGCTACTGTGGTCGCAGTAGGATGGCGTAAGATTGTTGTTGCTGGCGGCGCTGCAGCGGCATAGTTGCGCGTTGTGCAAATGGAATGATGTATGTGCAAACAAATGCCGCGCGTAGCTGTGAGCGCTTGAGTGGCGTCAAAAAAATGCCCGACTTTGCCAGCTAAGGCTAAGAGAAGGTATGCAGAAAAATAGCAAAGCAGCGCAATGACTAGCGACGCCGGTTTTCGAACCGGGTTTGCCTTGGCGCGGGAGCGGCGCTATTGCGTGGCGGCGAAGGAATGGAGTGCAATTAGTTAAATTCCATTTAGTACGTGCGGGATTTCCAAACACTTTAGTGGCTTTCACAGAGGCATTACTGATGTTGCAGCTGGACAAAGAGCGGGCTGGCAGGCAATCGGGAAAGCAGGATGGCGAAATGGTGAAACGGCAGTGAAAGTAACAAATGTAATAGAGTCCAGATGACTTTAGATCAAAAAATTAAAGTAGTTATGCTGTTTAATAAAATGTTAAACATTTTATGTATTTATTAATTATATTATTTATTTGAAAAAAAAAAATCAAAAATTGGCACGCCCTGTAGGAAAAATTTAATAAGTGTATAATATATCCTGAAGGACATAATAGCAAAGTTTTTTTCAACATAGGCTGATTCAGCACATATCGATATTTTACAAAATATATGAACTCAAGGCCTAGAGACAGTAGTTTGAAGTTCCCTGTGATCGCTTCAAGGAATCTTCATATGTTTATGTGGGAGATCATATAAATTCTATATACAAACGATCAGTATTATGGACTGAGCCGGTTTAGCCATGTCCGCCTATCCGTATATCTCTCTGTACGTACATGTGTATGCGAACTAAATAGACTTAAATTTTTTGAGATATCGGCCTGAAATTTTTTGCAGACGTTCTTTTCTCAATAAGGAGCTCATTTTTCAAACCAGCCGATCTCGGACCACTAAAACAAGTAGCACTCAGGAAAACAGATCAAACAAAATCAATTTTTTTTTTTTTTTTGTACCATCGAAAAATGTGCACTACCCTAAAATTTATAATTCTAATAAAATGGCTTCTCGGTAGGTAACTTCCAAGCGTATTTCGACTCCAAAAATCTCATCATAAAATAATCTAAGTCTTGCAACGCTTGCACCGCCCACATTAGATACAAATTCTTATATCCGGGCCTACTCAACCAATTTTAACCGAAACTTTGTAAGTAATATTATCTACATTAATTCATATGTCACATATGCCAGGTGTGAGGTGTGCCACCTTATGACCAAAAATTGTTGAAATCGGACCAAAACTATTCAAACCCACATATATCTATCCAATATGTGGACCCCAATTCGTATCGACCTTTTATCGACAATATCGGTCAATCTGTGAGATATATTACACAAATGTGGAGAGCATCCTTTTCTGAGAGTAGTATGCATGTACGCCACAAATCGGCCAGTCAGTTAGCTATCTTTATTGAACAAAGTAAGCGTGTTTTTCTCCTAACGGTGCACCTCTGTGCCATATAACTCATATCAGGATCTTCAAACATCCGGTTAACTATACATAATCCTTTTTGCCTCACCCTAATAAACAAATATATTTCACATATTTATGCCATTTAATTGCTATATATACTGTAAATACACTTATGTTTCGTGAATATACAAACAAGCATTCGACCAAAGCAGCTGCGCTTGTCGCAAATTCGTTAACGTTTAATCGCCTGACTCCATATTGACGATCTTCAAATTCGTGATTAATTATAATTTTCTTGCAGTGGAAATTAATCAGCTTTATAAAAGATTCGTCCCTTCAGATAAACACATCATCAATTAATCAGCCACAAGTTGATGTTGAAATAATTATGTTAAGCATATGTGTATGTGTGTATGTAAGTATATGTTTAATAACACCAAAGCACTGGCCAGTAACGGCAACTTAAACTCGATTCTGCTGCAAACTGTTTCTCTTCCTGAATTCCCGCAGCCCACAATTCGTAGGAGGAGAACAGCATATTCTGAGCGTGCATACAGTCAACGAAATGTCTGAAAACCATATAAATCTATGTAGATCCATATATACACATCCACCGTCTGTGGTAACTGCGCTCTAATGACTTTGCCTGTTGCTTCTCTTTCAACTTCTTCTTCTTCTGCTTTGGGTTTTACAGAAATTATGAATCCCTTGATGGCAATTCAATTCACAAATGTGTAAGGGGGTTCAGCAATTGCTTGTATGTGCTCACACACACACACACACACAGCTGCATACGGGAATAATACAATAACATTTTCATACATGAACTTAAATTTAGGTGAAATTGAAGCAGCACCGGGTTCACCGGGCTCACCGCGCGAGCAAGCAACTAACCAACACTGCACCAGTGCACACCCCTCCCCGGTAGTTTAGGGCTTTATTTCTTTCTTTTGGCTAATTACAAGCAACTTAACAAGAATATTGGCATGTCTGCTCGGTGTTGCTGCAGTTTGTCGCTGCCGAGGCACTCGTGCATAAATTTTCTTAAGTGTACTTTTGCTGCAATTGAATTCAATGCTTGGCGGAACATTTATACGCACACATATACACACGCACGCAAGCACACCGATTTGATGAACGTATTGCAGTGCCACAACAGCAAAGCAGTTTGGGTTCGAGAATGGATGGACGGTGCTCCGAGGTGAAGTCAATGTGTGTACGTGCTTATGAGCATTCGGCAGCGTTCAGTAGTTGCCAGCAATGAGGTACTTTTGGGCATTCTTGTGGCAAATTGATTTTAACCTTCTAATTGTAGATTTATGTATGTGCCGCATGGATGGATAGACAGTATTTAATTTATTCGAGAACAAGTTTATGGTTAATTATTTAGCTATTTTAAGGACTGCATAATGAATGTGGAGGTAATTGTGCTTGAGGTTCTCTGTCATTTGGTCAAAGGTGGTGTATTTCACTAGTCGTTCTCATATTACTTATCTTCTTATAGTAATGGCAGCACTGGACTACTTACATTGTGATAAAAATTAAAAATTAAAAAAATGCTTTAATTGAAATTTTTACAGTGGCTCTCAAATTGTTGTAACCATGCTTTGGTAACGTGAGAAAGATACATTGCTAAGAAGATAATAATGTACAGAGGTGTCGGAAGTTGTGCTGTTGTGCCAGAAATAGGCGTGATATCTTTCAAGAGTTAGCAGTGGCTCTCAATATTTTTCAATGATGATCTCAACATATTATTTTTCTTGCCGTTAGTCGTAACAAAGGTACAAAAGGTCCTGCCTAGTTAACAAGCATACGATAGAAAGCAACATCGTTCTAAGGGCTGCACCTTAACCATAATATCCTTCTTAGGCACACTTTATGGCATAAAAGATTTTCATCATGATTTTGATTGGTCTGTTTGCACAAAAGTTATATGCTATAGTCGTCCGATCTGAGCAATATATAATATTTGGACTTTGTAGAGATATCTTGTAAAATAACACATGTATGTCAAATTTCGAGAAGATACATCTTCAAATACAGACGCAAAATACAAATGCATGAACCTTCTATTGATTAGCAGATATATTCACATTACCTCAGATATATAATTAATTGGTGCAGGGCAGAAATTCCGGGAAACAGAGGGCTGTAGGCCTCTTTGTAATGAAAAGTATAAAAATCACTAAGATCGGTGAGTGTCCCTGAATTAACTAAATTATGCTTTATCCAGACAATTTAATAAAATTTAATTTAGCCACAAAACTGTGTTTTTCTTTAAAACAATATAACCTTTTTCGTCTAATAGAAGAAAGCTGGAAACTTTATCCAAAAATTAACTAACCAAATGCCAAGAACCTGTTTTTGAATAAAAACTTTGGCAAGGCTTTATACGAAAAGGAAATGCTGTGAAATTACCGTCTATGCTTGACATTGTATGCAGAGGGCAGAGCTGTTAAAATAACACTTACAATGCGGTCAATTCTGCATTTCGCTAAAAATAATAAAATACCACTAAAATAAAACTACAAAAACTGCACCAAATATGCATTTTTATTTACATAAGTTAGAAGACTTACACCAATAGAGGAATTGCGGCAGACACTTGCTGAGCAGCAAATGCTTTTCTAGCAAACTTGCACTTTTTTCTACTTCACTTCACTTTATTATTATTAATTACACCAATGACACTTCACCACCTAAAACTACATACATTGAACAATTAAAAGGCACAAATTTCACTAAAAAGTCACCGATAACATTCGCGACGCTCAAATTTCGAGAACTTAAGGAAGTTTTCTTTGAAATGGCGGAAACAAACAGCTGTTTCTTGTTTTCGAACCTCGCGACATCTATCAGTTGATAGTACGACAAAAGCAAGGTTTTTCATAAAACTCACCGAAAGATGGCGCGCTAGTTGCTGCCTTGGGAAATGATGGAAATTTGGGTAAAAATGCCGCGCCACACATTTTTTACCCAAACTTCTAACAGATCCTTCGAAAAAGGATACGCGAAAAGAACGATTCTGTTAAATTATCTAACAATGATTTTCGAAGTGAAATTTCGTAGTTGGAGGAGGATATATTACAAATAACCAAACATAGCGACATGACTTTGAGGAGTTGAACTGAATATTTTTGTCCATAGTATGTATGTATATGTTTACATTTTGAAGCTTGGTAGCAATGGATATAGTTATTTTTAAAGTTAACAAAGTTAGCACTTCAATCTGTTTACATAAATCTGCGAAATATTCATAACTAATCCTGAGCATGCCGAAATATGTTAGGGATTAATTTCAAAGCCTTTATCAATCACCTATAACCGAAAATCTAGGTAACAGCGTTATTAGCCGAAGCTTAGCCAACAAATTAAGGAGCTATTCTGAAGTATAGGTGCTTTTGAAACTCTAAATTATCAATGCAGGTGCAGAAGTCTAAAATAGAAGGCGTATCCGTGTTTCCTCAAAAGTGTTTAGACTCGAATTTAAACAATTTGACTCATATATAAAGCTTCTATCATATACATATGTATATATATAAGTGCCCAAACCTAAATGCGTCACGATCTTTTGAAACAACGTATTCTCTAATCGCCGTTCTAAAATAAAATAATTTATGCAAAAGGAACATACAATATTTTGTACGAATTATACAGCATTAAATCTGACTCTCTGAAGTATTAAATATCATACCTTGTCAAGCGCGTCAGCTTATCTTAATGGATAGGTCGGCTCAACTATGAAACACATATGGTGAGGTCTCAGAAGCTCTCGTCTCTAAGGCAATATCAAAAATTATTCATCCAAAAATAGATCTCATAAATACTACATTTTTGGGGGGATTATCAACGCTAATCAAAGAAGAGCTTGCAAAATTTATTTCACCCGCGGTCCACACATTAATTTCAAAGTCGCGATTAATACATATATATATATCCAAAATTTAAAACCTAGTTCGCTTGAGCAGAGAAGTAATCCGGAATAATTCAGATCAAGTTCTTGAAATTTCAGTTATGATATGGAACCAAACCCTATCTTCTTTTCGCACTTGAAAATATTGAACCAAAGATATAAAAGCAGGCGAGTTTGAATGATTGAACTATTTTTATATTTTGCTCGCTCTTCCCTCTCTCTCTCCCTCTCTCTCTCTCACTACATCTCTTCCCTTGAACACCAAGACGAGAAAAGTTTGTGAATCACTGACCAACTTTATTGCCAACTATAATGAAACGACAGTGACGATCAGTTGGCTCGCGAGTGTTGAAGTGCGGCAGTGGCGTTTTCGTCGGCGTTTAGTAACCAAATGTAGGTGAGCGAAAGAGTACCTGTAGAAATTAGTGGAGGCTAACAAAATAATATAATTCGTCAATAAAACAACATAAAACTAATTTTCGTGAAATTTAAGAAACACAATCACAAAATTCACAAATTAATAGTTTCTGGTGAACTACTACTTTGCAGTGACTAAGAAACCTTCTTTAAATGAACAAGTGTGCGCCGAAGCAAAACCGACAAGTTCGTTATCAGTGTGCGAGGCTGTGATAAGAAGAGATAAGATAAAAGTGAACGGTAAAAAAATTAGTGGAAATAAAATATCACGGTCATAAAACGAAAAGTAAGTGTAGAAAACAATAAACGCAAAACCAAAAGTTAAGCATGAAGTAATTGCAGCCATTGAGCGGTGCTTATAAACACTTCAACGCATATGTATATATACATACATCTGCATATACATAATTACCTGTGTATATTTGCACATACAAGACGAGATAACGGGCGCACAAATAACCCACTGCCGCTGGAAGTATTTAAATAGTAGAGGAGAAAACCACCGAAAAACCTTAGGCTTGTGAGTAGTTAAAATATTTATGTCTGTATAAACATAAATACATTCATAGCTGCTTTAGTAGAAAACAGTTTTTAAGGTGACACTCGAGATAGCGATATCTAAGAAGAATAATTTTACAAAATTTTTAAAAGAAAGTGATAAGTAAAATAAAAGTCATAATTGAAATGTTCTAGATCTTATAAACTGAAAATTGGGTAAAACATTTATTTTATGTATATAAATATTCCCATAACTGTTGGATTACTAGTAAAATATCAACGTGCAACAAAGAAAATGAGACAAGAACAAAGTAAACTTTGGCTTAGAAGCGCGTTTAAACCACACAAAAAGCCGCATTAAATAAAAACTTTAACAAAGCAATAGAACCCATTAAAACTGGATAAAAATAAAAAGCGAAAAACACGTTAAAGCGCAGAGAAAACTTCTGGAGCAAACACACACACGTACATAAATGATTAGTTGACACCGTAGCGTAAAGCGGTGGGCTTCCGCTAAGTTCGGCTAATGCAAATGTGAAAAAACAACAACAACAACAATAAAGAACGTGAGAAATGGCACATAATAAAGAAAAACTGCAACTAATTGCTACCAGCCACCATTTGTTGATATACATACACGCACCTACATGTGCCTATAAGGATCGCACGGATCGCACGCTGATCATGGCAGTTGTTGTTCCGGAGCGGATTTGACTGATAATGACCGCTGAGGCGCGGTTTCAAAGGGATGTTCTAAAATATCATAGAAATTTGCACTTCAGCAGCTAAGCATTGGGGAGCGCGCCCATACGGCAATAACTAATTACGCTTACGCTTAGGGCGGTTCAATATTTTTACACCTTTTTTTTTTCAAAAAAATATATGAATACATCTTACTTAATGGATCAGCGAGCAACAAAAAAATGTTTAGTATAAACTTGGAAATTGGTTTGGTGGAAATTAGCTTTCATATTAAAGAATTTTTTGCATTTGCGCATAAACTTGAGTTTGTACTTTCAATCATTCAAATGTTAAGTTGGTAAATTTTAATTGTCCCACCTTAATGTACATATGTAAATGCATGTGATCCCCATCGGCCTACACGTTGACGCAGAACAAACAACGCGGAGCTCTCAGTCGAAACAGATGCTTCAAAACAGTCACACAATTTCGAGAGAATTGTCATGCACAGCGATAAATTTACCTCTATATACATATGTATACTTATTTTTAGATTCAAAAGTGTTATCATATGCTAATGATAAGTAATAACTGCATATATGAAACTGCAGCGTTTGTTCCAGTGCATTTAATCGCTAGTTCTTTCGTGGAAGACTCAATTTCCTTTTACTCAATAAATCTTCAAATATTACTATTTATTAAACTAAAAGGTGGGTTGCCACATGTCTAAAATAAAAAAAAGTTCAGTTCACTCGGGAAGTCGTGACAGCTTACCTGAGTGAGTCGTCCCTTCTCCTCTGTTAATGGCGATGACATCGAAGAATTGAAAGAAACATTGCTAGGAATTGTCGTGTTGGCATCAGATAATCTCAACAAAAGACTTTAAACTTTTGGAAAAAAGAGATGACAAAAGATCATCACCCTAACTCAGGGCCCTACATTCATCCAATCTATCGGGACCTGGGTTTATGAATATGACGTCTAATCTGTCTAAAAAACAAAAATAAATCTCGCTAAAGGCACTGAAGCCAGTGGAGATAATTGGCTCGAAGCTTATTTCAAAAGTGATAATAAAGTTGGTTTTCGATTTTTATTTGTCGGCAAACCGGGTCAAATTTGAATTTGGTATATATGTATTTGTTTAATATGGTTTCTATACTTAACCTTTATTTAGAAACGAGTTTTGAAACCTCCCAATCATTTAAAATTCCATCGAACAACCACACTTTTACAACAAATACATATGTTTAGAAATAACTGTAATTAGTGAACTGACTTAATGGAAATTGGCAAAATGTCAAGAAAAGTTAATTGTGTGTTTTAYTGCCAAAATGAAAGTGAGGTGATTTCCACAGCGGGTTGAGTGATTAGCTGGAACTGTTGTTTGGTGGCAATAGCCACAATACAAAAACAAAAGCTTGAGGTACATGCATATATATTGTCATCAATGAATATATGTTAAMCTATACGTATTTCTTTTGAAATGTCGAGAAAATTTGTAGGCAGAATCATAAAAAATTAGCAACACAGAATTTCGGAGACTTCTAGTAGATTCGTATAAACTGATCCTAGATGTGTGGAAATCAATATATTTGCATTATTTTGGTGCTACTAGTCAGCACTTCAATAAAATTGATGCATGTAGCGTGCACGTCTTTTCGAAACATTATAAATACTTTATTACACTCATATATTTTTACATGCATAACCATACACACAAACACTTAAGCTTTACTTCTCAGCCGTTGTTGTTGCCAATTGGGCGTTTGCTTGGCGAAAAGTTACTTAATTTTACAATTGAATGACTTTAACATTTTTATTGCGTGTTTCATGCACAAACGCATGCCTGTTCAAACATATTGGTATCTGAGTACATATGTACATATATATGTATACAGATGAATGTGATTGAATCGCAGAAATATAATTTAACTGGAGCAATGGCAAATTTATATACACTAACACTTCCTGGTTGTTGAACAAACTATTACTTCAATATGATTAATATTTGTATAAATGTATGTATAGCATATACTTATATGCATACTTACTTATACATATTTATGTGCACTAAATGAATTTTTTTTTTTTTTCTTCAGATTTAATTTGGTTTGTTTGAACTAGTGGCATCATTCATGGATTTACAACTTGTTCATTTCGAACTAGTCATGAAGTAACTCATCTTGAACTATATACTTTTTAAAACAAGATTTGTAAATTATCATTTTTACTATCATAAATTATATTATTATTATTATTTTTTTTAATTTAATAATTTCTTAATTTTAAATTAATTAAGCTCTTAAGTGTTCCTTAAAGTCGAAGTGGATGGAAAAACGTTTGGACTTTTATGGTGAGATTACCAATTTTTTCTTTAACAATATCCTCAGTTTTGAGAAATTATTCTAAAATTTTGTACCAACAACAACAAACGCGCAATAAGTTGGTGATGTATATACACCTATAAGCTCACGGATCACACGCTTATCTTAGTATAGCGGAGCTGGCAGTCGTATTTGACATTCTTACATTTCGTAGATTTCTTACATGCCTGTGGTTAAACAAATTCCGCACGGTGTAGTCAGTATGTTTTTTGTAACCTGCCTAACCTCAAAATTCACTTACGATACGAGCTTACAATTTTTCGTTAAAAATCTTCTAAATAATAATTGAAGGCCGCTTAAAAGCTTTTTAGTAGCTTTTGAGGAGCTTTGTCAACAACTTATTAAATAGTCAGTATTATATCTTGTATAAATAATGTTTACTGGCTGTTGCTGGTACTGGTACTGATATTTTATTTAACTAATATTGTCTATCGGTATGTAGAAGACTATATAGAAGAAAACTTCCGAGCTAATTCGAAAACCCTCGTTTATTAGTCACGTTTCCGTCATTCTCTCAACCTCTTCTTAGTTGTAGCGAGAGCAATATATTCATTTATTTATGCAATACCTATTTATTATTAAATTAAGTTTTAATTAACTCTGAAATTTTATTCGACGTTGAATTAGTTTTGAAGAATGATTTTATACTCAGTATTTTCTGCAAATATTTTATTAGAATAAGTTATGAATATTAATACGTTTTAGCTAATTTTAGTCATAATTCTAAAATTTGCTAAAGGCACGTAACCACAAAACTTTTGTAGTCAAAGAAAACTGTAAGTAATCTCTCCACCGACTATATTTATGTTAGATATTGTTAATTTACAACGAGTCTGCTCTGAACAAAAAAAAAATATTTTTCACTGGAAATGAGACAAGTATAAAAAAATCTATTACAGCGCAAAATGTTTTCAGTTTAAGCTAGTAATCACTAAGAATCTCTGTGAACCAAAGAACAGTAATACACATACCAACATTTTTAAAAAAACTTCATTATTTCGTATTTTACCAAATTTACTAATTTTTTAGGCAGAGTGACCAACTTGAAATTTATATAAAAAGCATTAACAATTATTTTGAGATTTTGTTATAGAAGCCTTAAGCTGTCATTTAATTTCGAAAACAAGTTTATAATAATTCTATATATGTTTTAACAATGCAATCTGATTTAATTTAGACTAATTTCGAACTTCCATAAAATAAATAAATCCGAAAATGCACGAACAATTCTCATTGGGTTCATAAAGTGCCAATGACGTCAGAGTAAGTGACTGCTTTTTTATACTTTTGTGCTCCATTTAGGTGTTAGGCGCTTTTACGTGCTGTTCCACCGTTTTATTGCCGCCTCCCAGTGGTCATTAACACCAAGTCTCAAGTCAAGCTCATCAAATGCTTGTAACTTGAGACTGTTACGCAGACAGACAAATAGTGTGACAGTGCATACATATAAATATGTATATTCTATATTTGACATTGTTTTTATAGTAGAAATATATACATATATATGTAGTTTGTTATTTTAGTTGTATTTCCATTGTTTAACAAGCAACATTACATAGCAACATTCATATTCACATAAAAATAAATGCCAGCCGCTTCACGCATATTTTAACTGCTTATCTGCCACATTCGTGCAATTTGCATGATCGCTGATGCCACTGTACAAAACAACAACAACACCACAATACAATGTTTTATTATTTCTTTTATGGTTGGTGCCGCCACAGTTGCTTATTTCCGATGTGCCGCTGTTCCGAGTACAAGCAACAATGCGCGTAAGCGCTGTGGGCAGAAAACCAGTGACTGCAGCAAAGCGACCGCCACCAAAGCAACAAGTATGCCACTAACAGTACTTGTAGTAAATAGCCATCGGAAATATGCGCAGTCAGCGTCGCTGCCGACGAAACGAAGAGTGCGCGGCGCTCGCGGTAGTCGCTGATCGTTTGCCGCTTGTGCTTTTGCTCACCTGGGCGAGCAGCCGTAGGCGCCGGCAGTTGGCTACAGCGCTTCGCTGTGACCTGACCGAGTGTTAGCCAAAAAGCAACGAAAAAGTCGGAAGCAAAGACGGAACACCAATTCAAACGAGCGTGTTGTGCGCTGCGGTTGTTAAGCCGTGTCTCTGTCTCGTCTGTGTTTATTTCAATGCTCAATGGGACTATGCATTTCTCAGGCAATTGAAGATCGTAAATTAAAAAAAAAACTATGGAAACAATAGAATTGTTGTTTAAAAATAGATAAAATAAATACTTGCTGATACAATTGTGTGAAACATATTTTTGTTAAAAATAGTAAAACAATTGTGAATACTACGGACTAATTAGTCGATGATTTGACTGCCGTGTGCGTGACGATCTCAAAGTTCATATTTGGTAAAAAAAATATAATGTTTATAATAAGTGGTGGTAAATGGTAGCAAGTAATGACTTTTGAAGCTTAATTTAAGGTAAACATATTTTAAGTAATTTCATATTTAAATGTGAGTGATGTAAAGAGAAATGGAAAGCAAACAATATTTTTCAAATATATGTAAGTAAAATGCATTTCGAGATATTATTATTGATGAACTAGATATTAAGATGACAAAGCCTCGAGCTGAAAGGAAATTTTTTCTAAACTAATTTGAGAGCAATAGATCAGCTATCGCTATCTAGATTGTTATCTTACACACAGCACATGTATTTCAAAATATGTGTACCAGCACCTTCAAATGTCCACATATCTACACACATGCCATATGTACATATCTAAATCGGCTTTACTTACTATTTACTTAAGTGCTCAGCTTTCAAAGCAAGTGGGTAACATTTATTTCAGTTACTCATTGCTCAAATGCAACGATTTTAATAACATGTATAAAAGTGTATTAGGGTGATACATTATTACCTGAACACATACATGCGACTCGGAAAAACTGTCGAGTAAGTAAAAAATAACTTTATGTTTAAGTTGGACTTAGCTAAATCGATTCAGTTCATCATGCAGATGATTTATATATATATTAGAACGGATCGATTTTTTTCTTTAAAATCTCTTATGCGGTAAATGTTCTACATATAATTCTGAACAACTTTGTTATATGAACTATTCTTCTAAAACCGATTTCGAATTGGCGATTTTTAAGGCGAAGATTTAAAAATCTTAATAATCGCTTGTATGGGAGATATAATTGTTCGATCTAACCGTTCGAAATAATCAATGGAATATCAAAATACACGTATGTATTAAATTTTATCAAGATATCTCAAAAACTGACGATTAATTTTTTATAACCCCGAAAAACTATAAAGTGAATTGTAGTACTGGATTTTCATGATAATTTTTTTGAATATTGAAACATATTTTAAACCTCATACAACTTATTTTTTTTCAAATTTACAATACTCTTATGCACCAAGCAAACCATCAACTTGTAATGTTGTAAAAAAATATTTCTACCGTTTTAAAATAAATTTGTAAACAATATTTTAACATACAATTATACTTGGATTGCAGAACTTTTGCCATAATCATATACTTCACAACATCTAGGTTTTTTAATTATCTTTTTTTATTTAACAGGACGCTATAAACCCTTCTTCCACTTACTTAATGTTACCACCTTAATGTCAGTTGTGTCAAATAGAAATAATTTTTAAGGGTAGAATTTTAAATACATTCATTTCACAGATAGCATTTTTTGTTTAACAATTATTTTTCGAAATGTTTGGCTCTACATAACAGTTGCGATAACTAAAATAATAACCATTTTTATTTCTATTCTGCTCATAAGTTCCATGAAATATGTTGATTTCCAAAAAATTTCTTGGCAAAAAACGATTGTGTATACTTTTGGGCGTCATCAAGTAATTTTTCTGCTTTAAAGCTAGTCTTCAGCTATACTATGTACTCGACACATTACTTTTATGAAAATTGTTTTAGAAGAAAATATGTTTTGTTAGTTACCCTTTATTTTATATACATATCATAAATAGGCCACATAGGCGAAAATACTCCTCCCACACAAAGATTCTTAGTGCTCAATGAATATAATATTTTTGAATAGCTGATTTTCTAACAGTTCTAAATAGCAATAACCTAACAAAATCAGATAGAAAATAAATTTAAGTATTTATTTGATCTTATCTTAAAGTAGTGTTTACCGCTATATTTAGAATTTTTGTATAACAACACGTTGTAAAGTGTGCCGTAATGCTAAAGTTATTTCTGAATAATTTTATCTGTTAAGATAAGGATTAATAGTCATTACTTATGTTAACTTCATCTTCATGCCTCGTTGCGGCAGCAAACCGAGAAGCGTAGACAAATACATAGGTATATATAGTACGTATGTATTACATATATCTTCTTCTTGATTGGCGTAGTCACCGCTTACGCGACTATAGCCGAATAGCGCCAATTGGATATTCCAAGTGAAGACAGGTCCTTCTCCACTTGGTCCTTCCAACGGAGTGGAGGTCTTCCTCTTCCTCTGCTTCCCCCGGCGGGTGTATTACATATATACATTTGTATATAATCTAATATAATATGCATGTATGCATATACACAATGTGCATAGTAAACTAAATTCTTACAGCCACGTTTTTGTTTTTTGAAATTTGTCTAGGCTTTAGACAGATATTAACTTTTATTTGTATTATAAAAACATTTATAAATATATTTTTCATCATTTAGTGATTGGTAACAATATTCAACAAATATATTATAATTACTAGGGCTGCTATATATATTTCTGGATTAATAATGAAAATAGGAATATTATCAACGAAAATGGTTTTATTGTTTTTCAGAATATTCTCCATCAAGATTTATACAATTTTGCATGCGCTCAAACCAATTTTCGAAGCACTTTTTCCACTCCGATTGAGACACCTCCAAAACATGGTTTCTGAATGCTTCAACAGCATCTTCTGGCGAATAAAAAGAAGTCATTGGGTGCCAAGTCAGGGCTGTACGGCGGATGACCCATCAATTCCACGAATTCGAATTTCTCCGAACGCTTCAGGCAAACAAATGGTGGTGTACCACTCAGAATTGACCGTGCTACGTTGCTCAAGCGGAACAGTCGCCACATGACCAGTTTTGCCGAAGAAACAGGCGATCATTTGCTTCGAAGTGCTCCTTCCACGAATAAATTTCGTTGGATTTGGCTCGTTTTGGAAGACCCACACGGTCGTCAGCATTTCTTTACACCAATCCACACGAGCATTTTTTGAGCGATTGTCAAATTGTGCGGGATCCAACGAGAACAAACCTTTTTTACGGCCAGGTTCATGCAATATCGAATGTATGCTAATGGGAGAAATGCATAGGCATGCCTCTATCTGAAAGCATGTTACATGACGGTCTTGCATTATCAGTTCACTTACCGCATCGATGTTTTCTGGCACAACGGCTATTTTTGGACGCCCTTCACGGCATTCGTCTTTGAGCGAGTGTCGGCCACGATTGAATTCTTTGTACCAGTTTTTCACAGTGCTATAGGATGGTGCTTCATAGCCATACAAAGATTTTAGTTCATCGATGCACTCTTGCCGAGATAATCCACGTCGAAAGTTGTGAAAAATGATCGCACGAAAATGTCCACGAGTTAATTCCATTTCTTGGCCGAGATGAATTTTTTAATCCCTGTAAATAAAACAATTCACGATTAAATGACAAAACGTTCTGAGTAATGTTATGCTAAAAAATGTCAAACTTTCCAACGAAAATGTCAGATTGCACCTGGCAACACTTAGTGTTGCCTAGGCCAGAAATATATATATAGCAGTCTCCGTAACTTTAAAACTCTTTGACTCGCCTTGAATAGTACTTATGCTTCATAATTCCAATAAATTATTCAATTTATTTAACTTTTCTTTGCAGTTTAAACCTTGACATATCACGTCAATTTACAAGTAAAGAAGCAGACATAATTCTAAATTAAATTATTTGATTTAAATTCGTATACTAAAACACAAAACTAATCCAACATGACATCTGCACCTGCAACCGATTTGGAAGCGCAAGTCAACGTGGAGGATCTGCCATTAACTTTCAAGGTAATTCTAGTAATTAATTAAGAAAAGTTTGTATGTTTATACCATACATACTTCTCAGTAAGTAACTAACGAAGGTCTTATTTAGAAGCCTTTTGCGTCTAAAAATATGGAATACTCCCATCAAATCATTCTGAATTTAGCGATTTTGATCAGAAAATATTCTCCAGCTTTCGATTTTGATGACCGAAAATGGAATTTTGCTAGAAGTATTGTGATCCCCGTAAGATGGTTGAAATTCCAAACAGTTTGCTTATTAAAATTTAATGTTGTTTTCCCCTAATGCTATCTATTATCTCTAAGCAGCTAATTTCAATACTTCGGTCTCTCCAACAGATTTTCCTCTGTTTAATTTTTGTGAACCCGTAAAATAATCTTATACTTGTTGTAAAAGAAGCCAGTAAATTGAATAATTTAAGATTTTAATGGCTGCCCAGTTGAGTAATGTATGCTTAGAACATATTTTTGAGAAAGCTATCAAATCCCTTCTAGGGCATCGATCTCTTCTCAGGTTTACTTAGAGCTTTCAATAATTACTATTTTCGGCATAGTAATAATTTCGTACTCAAATTATAAAATAAAATTCCATAAGTGTTATTTATATATTAAAGTCCAAACATAAATCACAAAATAGCACAAAGTAATCATCTAAATTAACTGAATTGCCAAAGCGTGTAGATAAATCGAGCTAAAAATTCAGACCGGAAGTGCGTTGATGGCCACTAATTTAGCTGTACTTTTATTACTTTTTTATGCACTTGGGTCTTTTAATATCAACAAATAATTATATATGAAGTTGACCATTCTAGCTTATGTGATAACAATTTCTCATATTCCATATTTGCAATATATAAATACAAATTTTACTCACTCATATATACCACGTATATAAGCGAGGAGCTTGTGAAATTATAAACATTACTTTAAATGTACCAGTATATTCATTTAAATATGTAAAAATACATACATTAAGTACAAATGTATATAACAATGCGACGAACCACTCAATGACTCGTCTTGCACACTTTTTACCCATCAAGCAAGGGAGTCCAGCGACACACATCGCTGCACATTGAAATTTCGTCGATAGCGATTGCGGGTCCATGTTCGCCCGTGTACTCGCTATCCAAAACCTTGTGCATACAATTGATTACAAATTATTACACTTTGTTATTCACACAAGCTTGTAATACTATTGTAGACCGTTGTGGGCTACTGAAATTCGAAAGGCCCGTATGTAAACCTTAGTTTACATATGTATGTGTGTATGTACCCATATACTACCTTTTCACATTCTGTCCGTGGTATTTTATTATTTAAGTTCTTTTTTCGAAATATAATGAAAAAATAAATATTCGTGTTAGTCTGGCAGTCATTCGTGGAAGTGCGCTCCGTTACATCCGGTAGCTGCGCATGCGCAACGTTCTGACCAGTTACGGTCTGTATGCAAATATATGAACACTTATAGCTGTACAGTGCTGTAAACATAAACAAACACGGCTTTGTATATATTTACAGTTCCTGGACTTTCGAATGCAATTAAAGACCATTTGGTAAATCCCGAAATTTCGGGTCTATTAAAGCAGTAATTTTCGAATTTAATTTTAACTACTTGGGTCATAGTTAAGAACTGAATTTCTGAAGGTCTCTGAGCCCAACAGAAAAAACAGAAGTTTGATCCATCGAAGGTATAACTTTTTTAGTGCGCTACCACGCCCATTTTCGTCGCATCTGTTTTAGCCATCACTTAAAATTTTTACAAAATAGTATTCCTGTCACAACTTTTATCTTTCAGGTCAAATACATTGGGTCCGAGGTAGCACGTGGGTTATGGGGTATTAAATTCACCCGCCGACCCGTCGATATCCTGGTGGGTGTAGCCAAGAATCTACCCGCTAAGAAAGTTTTACCGCAATGTGATCTCACAGTATCAACCGAGGGCGTTATCATCGAAACCATAACACCAAAAGCAAGTGTGAACAATTGGAGTTATCCGATAGATACGATTTCGTATGGAGTGCAAGATTTGGTCTACACTCGAGTGTTCGCCATGATTGTGGTGAAAGACGAACAACATCCAAATCCGTTCGAGGTACATGCCTTCGTGTGCGATAGTCGTGATATGGCCCGCAAACTGACATATGCCTTAGCGGCCGCTTTTCAAGAGTACTCACGACGCGTTAAGGAATCGGGCGAACAATCGCCTACCGATAATATTACGCCACACCGACAGAAGTTCGCCATCGACTTGCGTACACCCGAAGAACTGCAAGAGGGTGCCAATGAGGAGACGGAGGCTTAGATGGTTCGTTTTGTCGGTAATGTGGCTTGTTTATAATATATCCGTATGAATATATAAGTACATGCTATATAAGCTAAAGTAATATTACTAAACTTTCTCTTACAGTTATGAAAGGAATGCCCACGCCCCCATCAAGTGTTCCATTTGAGAAAAAATACTTATTTCTTTGTAGTAATTTATTAATTTACTCGTTGTATAATAATGTTTTAAGTAAATCATTGTATTTAAATTGTAGTTACTCTTCCACACGCTCTGTGACAGTCGTTTTTGCAAGAGATGTGAGAGTTTTCGAAGTGAATCCATTCAAGAACTAAATCTCTTCTCCAAAGGATAACTTCAGTTAACATCTCCATCCAATATTATTTTTCGAGGGAGAACTCTTTCAAAATACTAATTTATAAATACTAAAGAGACTCTTCAACATGAAAGCTGCGATAGATCACTCTTTACATAATCTTACAATCTACACCATGCCACCACTTAAAATGGAAACAATTATAATATATTGTTAATAAAGATATACAATGCGACCTATGTCCGCTCTCACACAACCAAGTATCTATTGGCTGCAACAAAAGATAGGATCTGCAAACTTCGTCAGAAAAGTTTATTACATCTTTGAACCTTTATTGATCATACCCTTCGTAATTCGCAGCGAACGCCTGTTTCTTTACGTTTTTATTTTTATTTTTTTTTAAACTAAATATAATTTAACTAACAAAATACAAATTTAGTAATTATTCAAATTATATTCCAGGAGGAAAGAACTTCCTTCCTTCCTTCTTCATGGCATTTGGTTAACAACAACCCTTTTGTGAAATATTACTTTAGTTTGAAAAGTATATACCATATATCCCATAATACTTGAAACAGTTCACACAATCTTAATTGATATTTTTAAAAACTGGAAAAATATTCGGCGACCCCAGGTATAGAGTAATAATATAGACACAAACTGCTTTATAAAAACCAAAGTATTTTTAATGTGATTTTAAGATTTTTTAAATATATTAAACCATTTATATTGTAAAGGCAGAACTATAGAAACGAGCAGACTAAATAGTTTATTAAGAAACAAAAATTTTTAAGTTAAATAAAAAGTAATAGATTTATTTTAAATAAAATCATTACACTTAAATTAATTTAAAAAACTTTTATTTTTTTTATAAAGAAACTATGTCTGTACATAACTACATTTGCACAGATTTTACTTGTACTTTCCTCTGATACAGCTAGTTACCCAAAGTATAAGACAATTTAGTGTATATAAAAATATAAGTATAATTATAAAAATTAAATTAATTTTAAACAAAAGCTAGAATTTTGAAGAATAAGTGTTAAATTATTAATTATGATAAAACAGTGAGTAATGAGTATCTACTCATATTGAATCGCCAAATTTTCCGACGAGGAAAGCAAATTATAACAAGATATCATAGCATTGCTCATTTAGTTTCAATTATTACAACAAAAACTAAAACAACATGTTAAAAGTTTCAATAAGACCAACAGTAATTCCTTACTGAATTTCAAATATCGTAATTAGGAATTAAGAATTAAATTAATTTTCGGTTAAAATTTTGTATTGTAATTACAAAAGTACTTCATTATATTAGCGAATGCTTTTTGAAATATAGTTTGATAATTTAGTGCTAGCTCCTAAAACGACTTTACAAATGTATATAAAACCATTTATGTACTTAATTTTATGTATATATGTATAAATGTGCTGCATTGTATATAATAAATATCTAGACTTTACGAAGATACACGTGGTATTCAAAATTGTTCAATGACCGTTTTTGACAAAACACTCCACAGGCTAACTATCGGTTAAAACATCGGTTAATTAACCAGCAGTGACATTTGCTTTTTTCAAACGAACACCTTTTTCCAATTTGATTCAGGATACTCTATACATTTTCGCATAATTTAATAAAAAAACTTTATAAACACACCAGCAGTGCTGTACTTGTAGGGTCCTCCACTGACGTCGATTTTGCACAATATTCAGCTATTCTGATACCGGTTTGGCGTTGTCACGTTTCATACCCAAACTATTAACCAAAATATGTTGAGTTGTTTCATAAGCGTTGTTGAGCTCGTCAGCTATCTCTCTCACGACAATTTATCGTCATTAACAACAGAGATGGATGTACAACTCCCATCAGGTAAGTTTTCAAGGACTTCACTGAAGCCGTTTGACCTTCAAATACTTGCGCTCGTTATAAAGTAGCGACTCCAAACAAATTCAGCGACATCTTGAACGATTTCGTATCCATTCCATTTCGTCTATCGATTCCCTTGAAAACGAGTTCGTTATCCAATTTTTTTTCATGGTTAAAACCGTCGGAAAAACTTTCGTGTCAAAGTCCACTAACAGACTTGTGGAGATAAAATCTCTCAGGAATAGAAAAGGTAGCATTGCAGGTGAACATTTTTTATTGGTTTGGTTTGTGGATAACATTTAATTTTCTTTGTTAATGACTGTCTATTAATTCTCATTTAATAACTTCGGACATGTCTTACAAATGCGTAGAATTATTGCCAATAAATGGTGACTGAAATACAAGTCAAAGTGGACACTATAGTTTGTTGAAAATTATAATTTCCATAAAAATGTTGGTCATGCTTATAAAGCTTTCGAAATTTTAATTTAATATAAACCAAACACATCTATATGCACGGGTCTCAGCTCTTCTATTTTGTATTAACTTTGTATTCTTTTTAAAATTTGATTATATGAAATGCTTAAAGTCATTAAAAATATAAGAACTAAAAGAAATGTGTTTCTGTTTTAAACCAGAGATTTTATTTATGGTAAGTTCAACTTACAATAAGTCTAAAGTCTGAAGTATTTAACCCTTTCGTCCCCAACGTTGCTTCAATTTGGGCTGTTTAGCGATTAATTGTAAGCGTTGTCTTTGTTTTGATCGGCTCATACTTAGTTATTACGGTACTTTTATGTGTATTCTTGAATTGAATCAAGCAAATTCAGTTTGGAAGATCATTTAGCAAAGTTATTTGAAAGAGAGTGAGTGTGCTTCACCACAAATTGTGTTGTGTAATTCGGAAGAAGCATTAAATTTGTTAATATACTTTGACAAAAAATAAGTAAAAATTAAATAATTTAGTATTAATATCTTTCGAAACGATCGAGAAAAAATTTGCGATTCTAATTTAGAATTCTTTTTTTTCATTAAAATAATTTTCGAAAATTTCGTTCGGATTCTACAAAGGCAAATCAAGCCGTCCGCTTAGAGAAAAAGAAGTTCTTTCAATCGTTGAAATAACAAATCGCTATCTAAATTAAAGATAGTTTAATTTCAAAAGCCAATTTAATATGTTTAAATGTTTCGAGTATAATAAATTGAAAATAGAAATAATTCGTTCTTTACGCTTTTCTTTAATATTTCGCTTTTTGTCAATATTCGTAAAAATAATTTGTAAAATCGAAAAGTTAAGAATCTTTCACAATATTCGCTTTTTAAATAACATATTTCGATTCGAATAAAAAAGGCGCAGCGGGTTTTGGCAGCTAATAATCATCAACAGCAATCGCCCAAAGGATGAATGCCAATAAGTAAAGTAAAAGCACCCATTCCTTTGCACGACTGTTGCCAACAAACAGGATGACGATGCTTGAGGTTCCGAAATTTTTTTAGAATATAGTTTTTTTTTTTTCTAAATTTTATTTTAATTTTCATTGCCTAAACTTAATCCAATAAATCGAAATTAGAAATTGTTGTTGGTTTGTTGTAGGAGTGCGCTGTTTACTTACATGCTATGTGCCGGACATTTACAAAATATTTAATTTTTTCATGGGACATACCGTATATTTACCATAAATGAATTAAAGATTCAAATATAATTTTTATTATTTTTAGTTTTATTCGATTGTCACTTTTGTTCAACTTAAGCAAATTGGAACTTCTAAAACATATTCTTAATAAATCTATCTGTGAGTATGTGGTAGGTATGTGTATATATGCAGCTCCTTAGCGTTCTTAAGAACGCTTCTATTTCTTTGCATTGAACAAAAATGCCTCCAACAACAAAATAAATTATTTTCTTCTTTTATATGGCTTCGGCAAACGAAACTGTGTGAATTTCACGCACTTTTCTAAATTTTGCATTTTTCATTTTTTATAGTTTTTCATATAAAAAAAGTAGTGTGTAGACCTAAATTCATAAATTAGTTTAACTTAAATAAGAAAAGAAGATTTGAGTAGAACTTTTTTTTTTCTCTGCGATTCCGCTGAAGTCCACCGTCTGTGACACCCAGCACACAAAAAAAAGTCGAGGATAAGGCGTTCAGTCCCAAACGATAATTGCCTTTGTGGCAGTAGTGGAGTCAAGCAGAGTGTATTTTTTAGTGAAAATTTAGAAACCTAAGCTGTAGGAATTTTATGGGCGGCATACAGGGTGTGCTCACAATGGGCATAAAAAAAGGTGTTTGCAGCATCTAACTGGCATCCGATCTAAAGAGAAAGCGACGTTTACGTGGATCTAACTTAGCTTTGGTCAAACTGCGCGATCTTAAGGCACGATTTGCCTTCGCACTTTCAGCTTCGACGGTCTCGGTTTGAACGGGCTCATCAGCTGACACGACAGCAGCTTCGCTCTCAGTTTCTTGCGCATAGGCTACTGGCGCTGGCACAGCTTCAGCTTCCTGCTCAGTCTCAGTGTTGATTGCGGACTTGATGGCTACATTAGCTTCAAGTTCATCGGCATTCGTTTGCACAGCCTGGTCCGCAGTTTGTGCTAATGGTTCTACTACCTCTTGTACGGCTTCAGCTTCAACTGGTAACTTTTTGAGCTCCGTCACGAAAGCGCTGGGCTCTTCTGCAGTGATAGCTTCGGGTGCTTGGACAGCGCTGACCTCAGGCTCGGACACTCGATGATAAATGGGAAAAATGATATCCTCGGCAGGTGTTTGTTCAGCTGATACTTCTTGCGGCGCTGACCCTTTTTCCAAACTAAATTTCAATTCAACAGGCTTGTCGGCATTGCTGGAGTCGACAATAAGCTCCATAGGTGCGCCTTTCTCATCGGCAGGTGCTTGATCTAAGCGTTCTTTAACCAACTCAACAATATCGTCAATGCTGATCGGACGGAGAGCTACAGGAGCGGCGGGTTGTGCTGCTTCCGATTTAGTCTCTGGCACAGTATCCATAGCTTCCGGCAGAGCTGGTTGTACAGCTTCTGGTGTGGCTTCAACAAACTCGACAATGGCGGGTTGAACTTCTGGCTCAGTTTCTTCAGCTGGGATAATTTCTGCTTCGGTCTTTTCTGGCACGAATTTCAATTGTTCTTGAGTTTCTGCTACAGCTGGTGCTGCCTCTTCTACAGACTCTGGTGCTTCAGCTTTCACTCCCTCAGCATTAATATGTTCTTGTGGTTCTAGCACTTCGGTTTCGGCATTTTGTACCTCTTCGTAGGGTGTTTGAATGACTGTAACAGGAATTTGATACATGTTGGAGGCGAAACTGTTGGAGATTGGGAATTTAAGGAGCGGTGAAACTTTAACTTCCTCTTCTTCGACCGGCTCGTTATCTGTTACAACAGGGACATTTTCTGTTTCAACCAATGGTTCTTCAGCAGCTACAGTTTTCAATAAGTTCGTTTCAGTCTCAGCTGCAGCGGGTACTTCTTCTGGCTGCGCTTCGGCTTCTATAATTTTCTCTTCGGTCTGTGGTATAATATCAATTTTAGTATCTTCACTTTCAGCAGAAGCTGCTGGTACTTCTTCTTCCACTGACTCTGGTAAAATGGGTTTCTCATTAGGATGTGCGCTCTTCAGGGTATTGATGAAGTCTGAGATAAGTGCTTCAGCTTCAGCGGCCATTTCGGGGTCTACTGGTTTGAAACCACCAACAGTTTGCAAATGGGCATCATTACCCTCAAAAGCTTGATGTACAATAGGATCTTGTTGCTCCATTTCCGGTGAAGCAGGCATAACTTCAACAGCATTGGCTGGTTTCTGTTCTTCTAACTCTTCTAGTGAGGGCAGAGCAGGTAAAGATTCCTCTGCATTTTCAACAGGGGCAATCACTTCGGGCTCAGCTTCCAGAGCAACTGGCTCAGATGCCCCAGCTAATTGATCCTCGTTGTTTTCGGATAATTGTGCGGGTTGAGCTTGTTCTTCAGCCTGTGTTGGTGTTTCTACATTGATTTGCTGCGCAGCGGCTACTTCCTCAATTTTTTCTTCTGTTGCCACATTTTGAAGAGCATCTCCAGTTATAGTTGGTTTATCTTCAACAGTTTCGGCAACAGGTTCTTTATTGAGTGCTTCGTTTTCAGGCTCTACTTCTGCTGGTACTGCCAACTGGGCCACAATTGGTTTCTCAACTTTGATCTTCTCTTCCGCTGGGGCTTCTTCGGATTTGGAAAGTTCCTCAGCCATAGGTTCTTCAATTTTAATTTTTTCTTCTGCCACTGGTGCCGCATATTCAGGTTCAGCTTCTACAACTGACTGCGCTAACTCAATTGGCGCCACAAAAGCTTCCTCCGCTTGTGTAGCTTCGGTATCAGGAACATGTGGCTGTACGGCGATAGTTTTCAAAGTCTGTTCAGGCTCCACGGCGACTTCACCGGTTTCAGAAGCTTGTGGTTCGGCATCTGCGACGATTGCGGTTTCGGCTTCGGCAACTGGAAATTCTACAGCAACTTGCGCTACAGGTTCTTCAACCGCTTCAATTTCTTTCTGTGCTTGTACCGGACTAGCATCTAAGTTGGATTCGAATTTAACTGCTGGCACAATAGGTTCTGCAACTTCTACAGCCTCGGGGGCGGTCTCGACGGCAACAGGTACCTCTTCAGAAACTTTAGTAACAACACTGTTTTTGTGGGCAAATGTGGGACGTCTGCGTTTGTATGATTCTGGGTTGCTGACAGTATGCACTAGCTCGACCTTGAAAGGTTGAGCAGGCTCTTCAATGCCTTTTTTCTCGCTATTGACAGCGGGACGTTTCTTGTAGCGAGGTGGCACTACCTTTACCTCATCCTTTTCAGCTGCTTGTACGGACACTACCTCAGCGGGAACAGAAACAAGCGCGTTGGGACCGACATTGGGCATCTTGCGTAGTGGCATAATGGATGGCAGTTTATTTGTGGGATAAATAGCTTGGTTCTGTTGTGGTTTCGGTTGTGGCTTTCTGCGATTGGGTTTCTGCACCTTCACGGGCTTAACTGGCTTTTCTGGTTGTGGTGCTGGAGCAGCTGCTTGTGGCGCAACAGCTTGTTCCACTTCTTGTTCGGCGGGCTCAGCTGGCTCCGCGGGTTGGGCTTCCGCTTGCTCCTCATTGGCTTGCGCATTGTTGGAGTTAACGTTCTGTTCTTCTGTGTCACCAAAATTGCGGTTCAATTCATAATAGTTAACAGAGTCTTCACATGAGAAGGCAATGTCTTCTCGACGCATACAGGTGAATGATTCCTTCAAAAGCAAAATTGATGTTGTTGAATAATGCAGTGAAATATTTACGCAGAAAGAACTTACCTGACTGAATACCGTCTCTTCAGGACAGATGAAACTCCAACGGAATGTACTCTCCTTGCCATCGGCATACGTTACCGGCAAACAGACGTGGAATATCTGGCAGTCATTCTCCACGTCCGCATAATAACCATAAACTTTATCATCGCACGAGAAGCTATCAGTGATGTCGGCGCGTATCGATGTCGCATTGCTGGGCAAGGTCAAGGTCGACGGCATCTCGGGGTACTCAGGCGCTAGTGGCTCTGGTGCGGGACGCTCCAGTTCGGCATCATCTTCACGCAGCACGGGCACATTTCGCTAAAAGTAGACAAATTGCAAACCTATTATTTTTTCTCTTGCGAAGAAAGAGTTCACGCCTACGACAGTGGCAGCGCAAAGAGCGCCCCCACTAGACCAGATCTATCCATCAGTTTCTCCTCATTACTTTGCTATTATGCATGCACGAAATTTATGTAATCCCTGCGCTGCATTTCAAGTAGGCACGGACTCATAGCTACCAAAAACGCTGCGCCACAGTCACATATGCGCACGTGACCGCGGGCGCCAGTCGCTCGGCGTGCGTGCTGCGAAGTTTACCGCTGCCCGTTGTGTTGTTGGTGGGTGAAATGTGGCGGAATTTGGAAATCAATCGACGGTTCGAGCGAATCGTCAATTTTGGTTGCAAAATGGCGCAACTGTAATCGAAACAAACAGTTGCGCGGCCGCACCGTCGCTTGATAGCTTGGTGTTATGGGCGGCAAAAAGCAATTGCAAAACAAAATTTCACCTGCTGTTCTAGTTTTGCTGCGCTAGGTGCGAGGTGAAACCACAAACGCACAAATATATATCAGTATGTGTGCTTGTGTGTGTTGTTGTTGAAATGTCGCCCATTAGGGTGCATATTTTTGGTAAGTATTGCGTCTGCGCTGCGTTGTTTTGACACTTTTCGCCTCAACGGCTGTCGGTTGCACCTGCGCGCGTTTGTAAATAAACTTTCGTTCGACTGCTGAACGTTCAGCGGCTGCATTTTCTTGCGACATCCCCGACTTATTTATTTATTTTTAAAGTTTTTATATTTCATTATTTTTTCTTAACAGCTTTGAATGGTTTTTGCTTCTTTGTTGTTTATTTTTATAGCGTTTTTTTATTGGTATTAATTTCTTTTTATTGCGTACTTTCCGATTTGTGTAAAAGTCACCATGATTTGTTGCATTTTAATGAGACTCTTCAATAGTTGATTACTTTGGCTGTCAATGAGTCAGTGGAAGCAGTGATTTATGAATGATTTATGACCTATGGCCGTCAATGGAGAGCCTTTGTTAGTCAGTTGAATTTATGAAGGACTTAAAGAATGGTTGATTAATTTTTAGTTACTAGAAAAACGTCTTAACTGGAAGTAATAAAAAATGGTCTTAGTCAAAACAATCTCTATATGAAGAAATTTTTTTTTTGCGATCTGTTTTGTATTGGAGTATCTAGCTTACCCCTATTGCTTCATAATTTTTTAGGCTTTTTTTTCGTTTTTGTGGTGTCAAATGGGAATCAGCAAATCTGTATATTTAAACCCTGATATTTTTCGAGACATAAAATGTTGAAAACTTTGAAACTGAAAGCTATATTCTTCAAATCGATATAAAAATTTATATAAGGTTTGTGATAGTTTGGTCTTCTGATCGAATTCTTAGGATATATTAGGTTGTCAAAAGCGGTATTTTCCCTAGTTTGCGCTGAGAGCGCGTAGTTCTAGTTTTATTCGTCGCATCGGGTCCTGCTATACCTTTTTGGAAAGCTCATTTTACGCGCTAACACGGGTTTGATTGATTGTCGTTTCTTTTAAGTCGTTCGTGAGTTTTAGCGTCTCAAACATGGAGCAAAATAAAGAGAAAATACGGCATATTTTACAGTACTACTACAATAAAGGCAAAAAATTCATCTCAAGCCGCCAATAAAATTTGTAAAGTTTATGGACCCGATACAGTTTCCATTTCCACCGCACAACGATGGTTTCAACGTTTTCGTTCTGGCAAAATACCGCAAGACTTTTTTGACAAACTAATATAGTTGTAGTCCGGAACAACTGTGATATGAGCAAATCTATATAGACATTATCTAATATGATCAACATGGATAAAGTAGACAATAAATGGAATACACGCTACGAAATTGAATACTATGTGAGAACATTGAGTTCTTATGAACGAAATTCTAATAATCTGTATGATTTATAAGATTTTATTAAAGCAGGTGTTTCCAGTATTATTAATATATGTGGAGAAGGAATATATATCAGCACCATAATATTGCTATAGTTCTCTTATTTTCAAACTTTAACGTCAACATTTTTGAGCAACACCAATGAATTTGTATTTCAAAATCGAACCACTCTTAAAGGGATCCCAAATATTTAATTTGGTTAGAGTGTAAGTATCAAACTTCAGTACAATCGAACATTGCATGAAATTATATAGTTTATTCATGATTTTATGACGGAGCCGAAATAATACGCAATTTGTAATTCAAGCTCTATCAGGAAAGTTTTAGATGTATGGTTTTAGTAAAAAATTTCGAAAATCGAACTCGAGCCAATCGGCCAAGAGTAGAAAAATATCAACTCATACGAATACAAGAACAAATATTGTTTTCGATTATTCCAAAGCTATAATTTTTCATACCAAGACTTAATTTTGAGCGATCAATTACTGTGGCAAACAAATACTTTGATATAACACCGTTCTTAAATAATAATCGGTGCCAAATATCGTAAAGCAAATAAAAAAAAAAGGTTTCCATCCCAAACCATGATTTTGATCGTTCAGTTTATATGGTAGCTACTTACATGCTATAATAGTCTGATGTCGGTGGTGTCGACAAATGAGCAGTCTCTTAGGTAGAAAAGAACGGACGGGCAGACAGACAGCCGAACATCGACTAAGTTCGTCAAGTTGGTATTTTGTGTATAGATTTTCTATATCATCTGAAATAAAAATCCAATAGAGAAGAATCTGAACTGCCCCGGATTTGACTATGAATAGATCGAAATATTGAAGCGTGGAGAGTATGCAGTTCTTATTTAATATTTTTATTGTTTTAATAGCACTTCTACAAATACTATTACAAAGTTTGAATCCACCGGTCAAGATAAGAAAGAAATAGGTTGCTAGAGAGCCGTTGAGAAGGATAAAAATCTTTCAAAACAACGTACTACAAATGGAAGCTGCACAGTTCAACAAGCTTCATCGGTTTATTTTTGGACCCGGTAAATTCAACTTTTTTTAAACTTCGCAATTTTAAAAATTTCACTGCGTCTTTTCAAACATATATGAATATGCCCCAAAAATTTCAATACTATCAATATTCTTTTAAAAAATTTTCAAAAATATACGTTTTTGCACTCTCACTCCGGTTGTGCCCCTTAAGTTACCCCCCTAACCAAAAAACTTTTTTCATTTCCACCTCTTTGTGCAATCCACAATTCTTGACATTATGCAGAATGGGTATACATTCAAGTACCCAAAGTGTAAGTTCTATACCGACCATTCGCAGACTACATAAAGGAAGCCCAAAAGTGGAGCGCAACCATTTCAGCGACTGAATAACCATTTTGCAACACGACCGAATAGGAAACGCTGATCGCTGCAGCATTTATTTTCGTTTTTTGTTTTAAAAATTTCTGCTTTGCTTCATAAGTTCTTAACATATTTGGCTTGTCGAGGAGTATTGACTAAATCTGGCAACCGAATGAGTCAGGGTGAAAGAAGCGAAAAAGTGAGCCACCGTGAAAGCAGAGAATGTTTGCACGCATATATAAAGTAGAATTAAACTCTGTGTTTAAATGTTTGTCTGCGACGTTCTTAAAGGCACAACTAAACGTTTGGAATTTCAATGAATGAAACAACTTGGAGCCTAAACCATGCTGTTGGTTCTAATTGCTGGGTGCTACCTTTTTCCTCGCACACCAACCAATTGCCTGCGAGTTTTGTTGCATACGATTGTATTACTTCCGTTTGTAATCGAACAAATGGCACACGACGATTGACGGAAGTGCATAAATGCATCAAGAAAGCCAGTGAGGCACACTAATACATATACATATTTGTGTGATGTGTGCTTTACTAGTTTTTATGTGTTCAGCTTCCTCACCAATACAATTCCGACTGCCATTAAGATAAGAACACACTTATAAGTGAAGCACTCTTATCCACATCCGGCTCGTTCATTCACTAAATTTCCTTTCAAATTACCCTGCAAATTTAAAAGTAATATTTTTTTAAATTCTTCCAACACACCTTAACTCCATGCAGGGGTCCGGCCAGGCAGCAGCCACTGAGGCACACTAAGAGTAAAGTGTGCTTCCACATATTTCCCTCACGCTCACGACACCCGTAACTTTCCCACGCTAAAAAAAATATCACGAAGTTCTAAAAAAAGTTTTTCCTGAAAATCAAACGTCACTTTTTCACACTTTCAATTTTCGTTTGCTGAATTTATTATTATTTTTTTTTTTTTCAAAAACTAGTTCGTTTGAAATTCGCGCAAACAAATTCCGAAAATGCACATTAATCCTTTTTGGTAAATTGTTGTTGGTTTTTTTGCACAATTTCCGCTAATCCGTTGAATTATTGTCGACGCTGTTTGTTGTTGTTGTAGGTTGTTCTATTAATTCGTTTATCTGTCTGTTGGTTGACTTGGTGGTTTGTAATTTTCTAAAAGAAATGGTGCTTCAGACCAAAGCTCGCACTCGCTTCCACTGTGAGGCTCCGTTGGCTGAATATTACTAACTGCGACTGTTTCGGGTGCGTTACTCGCCATTTATATTCTTCACTTTGATTTATTAAGAATTCAATGAAGAGACCACACCAACACCACCAAGCAGCGCGCACACACATAGCTGCGAGCGCATGCAGCCGCAACACCCACATGTATGTATACGCGTTTGTGTATGTATGTGTGCCAGAGTTTGGACGTTATGCTGAGCCGCAGCACAACACCGGTTGAGCCAGCGACTTGCCAACTCTGCGGCAATGGCATTGACAGTGAGGCGCTATGTACACAAATTCATACAACTGTCAGCAGGGCTAATCGCAACAACAACAGCAGCTGCTACCACTACACCGGCGCTTGATGAATTCATTCATTTCAACAAAGTATTTTGCTAGATTGCGGGTGTTTAGGTTGGCGCGCGCATTTTTCGCTTTGCAATCGTAGCTTCGTTGTGGTTGTTGCTGTGCATTGCTCCTGCGCTTTTCAATTAGGCAGTGGCGACCGCTCGAAGAATTTATTTTGCATGCGTAGCAGTTTAACAGTGACTTGGAGTGCTCGGATATGAAAGTATGTAAATGAGTTTGTGCGAGCTTGGTGCCATACAGTTAAGAGAGCGAGAGTTGAGGCACTCAGTAAAAGACGAGAGTGATATTCGGCAACTGTTTTTTTTTTTTGTTTTTTTTTTTTTTTGTTTTTTTTTGGTTTTTAGTGCAATACATGCATATCAAAGATACCCGGATAGAGATCAAACCAAAATTGGCTAGTGAAAACTAATGGTGAACGTGGTGATCTACATAAGGATCACCGGAAAATCTCCATTCACATAAAGTTTATGCAGGTAGAAAGTGAAATAAGAGAGGGGATAGGGATCCACAAAAAAGTGATGAGTATCATTGTCAAAGGAACTAAATATCAAGCAGTTATAGCTATGAACTTTTTTAATTTCAACTGGGTAGCGCTATCATGGATTTCACTCTCAGAGACAAAGGGTGAAGAGGCAAAGCTGAAACCTACCGAGCAGAATTACGGCGGTCTAGAAACAACTGAGTTTTTAGTTGATTAATGTTCAAACTTGTACTCATATCCTTCATATTTTAACCAATGTATCATGAAATCTGCCGATATGCATACAGTTGATAGAAGAGAAGGGATCGTCTTCCCATTGTTGGATCGAATTCTACCATTCATTCGCAGAAGTCTCCTTAGAACACAAAAAATGTTGTTAAGGAAAATTCATGTCTCTACAATAACAATGTTAAGAGTTATTCGAGATAATCTCCACATGGCAGCCTGGTATCGGTTAACAGGTCATCTTCTGACAATGCGCTTGAAGCAAATTAGACTCAGGAGATTCAAGCGACCTTTATACTATTGAAAAACTTCACTGTTAAATACTTTTTCAATAAAAAAAGCAAAAAAATTGTGCTCTTAATCAACATAGTTCTCTTCAATGATACTGAATATAGGGACCCTCCACCTTTTCGATACCATTTTTGCAGCACGATTTGTCCTTTGTTTCAAAATAGGCCTCAGTTTCGGCGATCGCCTCTTCATTATACGAAAGCAATTCGAAATTAAATCCATGGATTTTTGTCATCGACGTTTTTAGGCGATTTTGTCGTTCAAACGCTTCAGTAATGCTATAGAACAGTCGCTGTTGATGGTCCTTCTTTTTTCAAGGCGGCCAATAAAAATTAACCTTACCAGCCGATCGTTGCATTTTTCACGCTTTGGAGCTGGTTCACCGTGTGCGATCCACTCGGATTGGACTAGAGAGTAAAGTAATAGCGTGTAAATCATACACGCATTTTGTAAGTTAGGACTAAGTAGAAATTACTCTATTAAGTAGAAATTACTTATTACACAAATTTCGGAGCAACGCCGTCAATACCAATAGAAACCGTCCAACCCACCATTGATCATTGCACAGGGATGATTTAGCTTTCATCCACGAGAAAACGGTAATCAATGCAGCTGTATACGACCTATATTTTTGGCGGCGATGGGTATACCTCAATAATATTTCATTTTTTTTTTTAAGCATTTGACTGCGGAGTCTTAAAATATGTGTAAATAATGCAATGGCGATGCCAAAGCTCACTAGGCTCAATAACTGTAACGTCAAAGTCAAATATTTTCCTAAACCTGTCTCATCCTCCAAAGAAGAATATCCACATTCTAGGCTCCAAACTTTAATACCGACATGAAAATATGTTGATGAAATATGTAGATGCTTGTATTCACATAAAGTCAATATAAAATATGCAATGAAGGCGCCTCATATGAGCAATATATTTATTTTACTAGTGGGAGCAGTCATGAGTTCAATGGAACTACGCAATCACTAATATATTTAAGCCAAAAATAAAAACAAAGTGATGTGTACTTTTTCAAGTGTAAAAATCCACGGGATTTTTGGGGGACAAAGTAGTAAGTGAGTACATAATAGCAACTATAAAGCATCTTAAATGACAACATAAATATTTGTAACAAGCATAGATTATTCCCTTGGTTGTTTTGTAGAGAATATGGAAAGATCACACATTCAGACATAACAATATATGTGTGTATATGCTTACGTATATGTATGTGCAATCAAAAAGACTTGACTAAAAGATTGAGCTGCGTGCCCTGAAGAAGAAAAGCAAAAAAGAAGGAAAACGTGATTTTGCAATTATCAACGCTGAGAAATCAACAATCAAATCATAACAGTGAGAACAATTACACCATAGGCGAGCTGCATAAATGAATTGGCGACATAAATACACTCACACATACCTAAAAAAATACCCACACAAAATACTAAAATCACTCAAAACTTAATAATGCTGGTTACTTCTTCAGTGACAATCAAAGAAAGTTCGGTAAATAAATGTGTGGCAGGCAAGTGAGGAAGTTCAAGTGGCCGAAAATCAAAACATTTCAAATTCTCTAATTACTCGGCAAAGTTCATTGCCACAAGCACAAAAGGATTATGCAATGCTGAAGTGTTATGCGATGACAAACGGCAAATCATAGTCGAGACGTTTTGTGGGTGCGTGTGTGTGTGTGTTGGTGTGCGCGTTGTTAGCACCGATTATATTTCGAACGCGTCTATCCGAAATGGAAAGCCTAAATTCATAAATTAAAAGTTTTTTGGGTTTCAACAAGCCATTTGTCAAAGTACCCAGTCGAGCTTCTGTGCTACAGTAATGTGGTGTGTTAGCTGGTTTGTGTGTGTGTGTGTAGGGGGATTCTAAAATGGGTGGGTATGCGCTTGAATTCGCTTGTAATTCTTAACTATAATGCTACGAATCAGATTTTTATTGTTAGACATATGTTTTGTCATTTAAATGGCATTTATAGCGAAGACACAGTAAACATTTTCGACGCTGCGAGGAGTGTTTTTTGTAATGCTCTTACAGTTGGGTGGCGCAAGGGGTTTTTATAGGTTTATTTATTTTCTATAATAACTAATAGTGTCTATGAGTGTTTTTATTTGCACGCTTTCACTAAGTAAGTTCACAAAGAAGGTTCAACAATATGTTCGCAACTTAAAATTTGTGTCTTATATTGTTGACATGTTCTGTTAAAGTGACTCTTCCACCAAAAATGGAACATAGTCGTTCAAATTTGTTTTCCATAGTATTTTAACTGGTCGGGTCGAAACTCTTATTTTGAGTACATTTATTCTCTCTTCAATTAACAGAGGCGGAGATCTAGGATACTTGTCCTTCATATTATTTTTAAATTTTAACTCCACATTAAGCTGTTGACTGCCTTCTTATATGTAATTTCACCTGAAGATTTGAGAGAAATCATATGTTTTCCAGATAAAAATACAAACTATCGCCATTAGAGAGCATTAATAGTGATATTTCATATATGGTCTATTTATATATGGTCTAGTTGGTACTAAAACCGAGTATCGTTCCTGACATCGTCGATAAGTCTTTGGCAGTCGTCATTATAGGCGAATGCCCCAGTTATAGTTTTTAAGGTTCACCGGGTCTGAATTCATTTGATCTTTCCATCAAAGCTATGATCGTCCCTTTATTAGTTGATACTGAATCGTGCATTTTGCGAGCTGAAGTGGTCTCCCATTCCAGCAACATACATCATACATTAGAGAGACAAAGTTTTTACTACGTACTTTGAAGTTATAACTATCAACAGAAGACCAACGTAGTCTTCGTTCATCATCAGAGTGATTTATCCGTTCTCCGTGAGGCAATTTACACAAATGATTTGGAATCATGGGTACAACTAGTTTGAAACTCGGATGCGAAAAAACAACAAATTAGAAAAGACGAGTACTCTAACATCGGAATTGCCATATAGCAAGTAATCTGATTAGTGCCACTCCTAGAGAGTTAGACTATAGAACTGTAATTTGACAGAAGAGCGCAAAAAGAAGGGTCACCTGCGGTTTGAACATTTTCAAAAAGTGGACTTGAAGCCGCCTCTAATGGGTTTCATGTATATATCTCCCAAAATATTCAAGGTATATCTCCAAAATTTTCAAACTTCTTGCCATTGGGTTGTTATGTGATAATAATATCCCAAAAAAGGCCTGAATCGGTGCAATAATTCCCTCAGTCTCCTTATACCTAATAGAAACATTTTTTAGCTTCCGGTTGAGTTTATACCGAAAATATCGGTCAATATTTAAATTATCTTAATTAAATTGAAAGAGTGTGTTTTTCTTATAACGATGCGTCTTTATGTCTAAAAGTCTAAAATGAATAAAATATTTTCTTTACAACTAATATGAGGAACCTTCCTCTCACTGGGTTCACTAATACAAATATGAGCATCTTACAGTTCTATAACAACAACTCAGTGTAATTGTTGCTGCCACTTAACCCGCTAACTATTGTTAATTATAATAAACTGGAGCATTTCGTTGGTGAATTGCCAATTGTAGAAAAGTTCCAGTATATGTATGTGACAATAAAACACACACACTCACCTATCCAAACACAATTAGGAGTGATACCGCTTTTAGGCGCCTAGGCGTAAGTCTATTCATAATTTCGAACTTTTTATCACCTTTCCACCTTTCTTTCGTCCAGCGACGACTTATACGAATGCGGCTAAATGGAGTAAGCAAATCGCTATTTGCGCCCAATTTTTCGACAATTAATTCATTTATGTATATAGAAGCGCTAGTGCAGAGCTTGATTATTGAAATTTTGTGCTGCAAACTGTTTGAAAATTTTCCTACATTTTAATTTGTTGTAATATAAAAATCACGTAGTTGACAAAAGCGAAAGCTTAAATGTCATTGGCATCGGAAATTGTTATAAAAATATGGTTTAGATATTACCACATAACCATTTCTTTTGTATTCAAGTCGAAATAATTTAACAACTGTGCGCTTAATTGTATTTACGGCGTTTAGTAGCGAGCTCCCTTCACCGCTCCTCACCCGGTGCTTGTGTATTTGTTTTAGTTTTTATGAGTAATTTACTATTTTTGTGACTGCCATTGTTACTCACAATCCAAAAGTCATTGGTAAGCCTTTATATAATATTCATTAGCAACCGCACCCATACATGTGTACATATATGTATGTTATGATGTTGCATACAATCATAAAGTATATTTATAAAAACAAGATATATTTTAAGTGCTGCGAGAAGCACCACTTTACAGGCCAAATGATCTTTCCTCTCTGCAACGAGGCACGTGCCCTGCTGAATCCTTCATAATTCCCTTTGCATTTGGCTTTTGTTGTAAGTGTTTTATTTTCTTTACTTTTTTGGTTGAACTGTGCAGCGGCAAATCAAAGCACAATTCACAGGCCCGCCTATCTTTTTCACAAAATCTCAGATGCTTACTTTCAACATAATCGCTTTTGAATATTAATAATAAAGCCCAAAACCTCTCATATGTGGTTGCTTATAGCATTTGTATTTATTTCTATACCCTATACATACTCACAAATTTACTTAAGTGTATAAGAAATTTTATTTTTGATTTCAATGAAAGAATCCCGAGAGCGGATTTGTCGGCGATAGCGCTCGCTGGGACTCTTCTATCGACTAAAGCTGACTGACATAGAATATAGATATATTATTAGGCATGTTTGTAAAGTTATTGTAACTTACATTTGGAGATCCTTTAAGCGAGCTTTTCAACATATTTGACCCGAATCGTTAAAAAAGTAGCTTTACTTTGAAATATTAGATTTTCAAATTAGTTCTTACTAAGCCAATACAGCAAAATTGCTATTAAACTATTTTTTTAAATACATGTTATAAGCTCGACGAAACTGTCTAATTTTGTTCTTCCTGAAAATATAAGAAAAGCGGGAAAGGGAAATAAGAAGGGAGTCCACAAACTAAAGAAATTCAACGAAAAAGTATCTAAATGCCTCCAGTGATGATTCGATATTGTTTTTTGGCTTGCATTTGTTGTAGATGTAAACAACTTTGCGTTTACATCTCTTGTAAAAAAAATCACAAAATTTTGTATGCATAGATCTATTATTAAAATAGGCCAAAGCTGTAGTCATAATTTGTTTTAACCTTAAGTCTTCTTTAGTAATTTTCTAGGGGAGCTTAAGTGGGACACTCATTATTTACGCATTTATTCCCTTTTATTCTGATAATACACAATGTGTGTAATTTATTTTGCAGAGAAAAGTATGTGTCATTGTAAGTTAGGATGGGTTAGGTAGTTGATCCATCGAGATGGAGGAGGATCACACTTAGACTGCTAAGTACGGTGAGTACAGTTCTTTATACGTTGTTTCGGCAATACGCTGTGAACTTATCACAAACCTTCTTAGATATTATCTAAAAGTGTGAGATCCAAGGTATTTTATTGATCTGGCAGAGGAGAGACATTTGGAAAGGCTTCCAAGAAGCTATGCAACTGACTTCCGGCTAAATTTTCAATCATACCACATGAATCTCGATCAGCCAGTGTGTAATCTATTGTTAAAATCTGAGGTACGCGGAGTCTATTACAATTTACCCTGGATTAGAGGAATTGCGATCATGCAGTTGCTAGTTGACTAATACTTGCCGAGCCCGCTCTGCAACTAGTGAGACAGAAGTATCTGACCTAGCTTCGCAGGTTCCTGCAATTAAACTATGGCCAGGCACTCAAACTAGGCCAATCTTTTAGTAACTTGATGCCAGAGATAAAAAGTCGACACCTCCTTACAGTACATCGACATCACGGCTTGTATCGCCGTCCTACCCTCACTGTGGATAACCACCACCACGAAAGATTCAGCGCTCCGGAGATATAACATCGTCGAAAGTTATAGCAAGTTATATGATCCAAAATTACATTCTTAACCTAATTTTTATGAGAGTGAACCAATTCTTTTCAGTAGCTAACAGAATTTCCTGAACAATCGTGCCAAAGTCCATCCAATCGCCCACACTCACACACAAGTATACTATTCATGTTTCAAATTCATTTATATAATTCGTAAACATTTATTTTTTCTGCAAATCGTTGGCGCCAACATCCATTGCCAGGTAGTTTATCAAATAGAATCAATGTCAAGAGCCGTTTGCTGCAAACTGCACACACATACATATTTAATTTGCAAATTTACAGTGGCCGACAATGGACAACGCCCACATATCAACCCACTTGTAAATGCACATTGGCCGACCAAAGCCCATTGCAAAGATTTATTTATTTGCGCGTACGTGAGTTGTCAACTTGTGGAGCAGAAAAATCTATTTTCAGTGTTAAAGAAAGTTAGAATAAAAGATAAGCATAAATAAAAAGTAAATTGAAATGAAACCTCCGAAAATCAAGGCAGCGAATAACTAAATCGAGTTTAGGTCGGTTGGAAGGCGTTCGAAGGATGGAAGGATTATTTCTTTCGGCTTACCGATTGCTTCAAAGGATGCCAAGCAACGGCGTAACGATATTTTGCAGAACAAAGCTGCGAAGTACAAAACTATATTTGAAGTACTATTTGTTGGAATTTATTTTGAAGTAGTACCTGGCAAGGAAACCGAACCCCACTGAAGCTGTAGGAATAAGAATCTAAAAAGAATAATATGGGTTTGTATGGAAAGCAAGCGAGTACGAGCCTACTGTTGCAGAGGTTGCAACAAAAGTTTTTTATTTTTGTATTTCGCTACTCGTTAACACTCTATCAATACAAGTGCCTAGGCCATGTAGTCGGATACATCACATTTTTGTGTAGGCTAAGACTGTAAGGCTGGTTGCCTTCTGGTGCTGATTTTATGTCTGCTGAAAGGAAGATATAAAGCGCTTACTAGACTGAGGTCTAGGATATCATACATTTGGTGAGCCAGACAAATTGGCTGGAATGGTAAGGCTGTTTCAACACATTTGAGGTAACCTAGAAATGCTTCGACACATGGATGACTTTTAAAATTTTAACTATGGTTTTTTCCCGACGTGTGAGGAGCAGAGATCAGACCTAAAAGTAATCATAGTAGGTTCGAATTCCAGCGGTAAGAAAATCATAAGTGTAAAAGAAGTGGAGTCTAAAGCTATCACCCCTACTTTAATTTGTATACCATTTTTACCCAACAAATGGGTTGGAAAATGATGAGGAAATAAAAAATACCTCTCTCTGGATTTGATGGTAGGTATCTATGTTCATTCAAGCAACGATTGGGTCTGGCGCGTCAAAAATTAATCCCTGTGCCCTCTAAAAGTTACACTCACATTGAGACAACTGATTGCGCACGCATAACGGCTTTACCAATTTCGAATCACTCTAAACTTTCCACAGGCTAGCACTTCACATTTACTGCTTGACCACGGTAAGAGTACGAAGAACACCCTTCCTTCCGCCCTTGCTGCGGATCCATGGTTGTTCGATGGGCCCTAATTGATAAACTAATACACAAAGGCGTGAATTGAAAGATTAATGAGGCTCAACGATGTGAGAGCACATGGCGCACCATAATAATGCACAGAAATTCCGTCTGCGTTCGGTGGCCAACGACTGCTGGTCGATATCTGGCTCTTAATACTGAACCCCGGATCGGTATCTACACAAATGCATGTACACACACATAAGTAGCAATTGCGATTTAATTAAACTCGCTTTTCATTTCTTTTGTTTTAAAACGGTACATTGTCTATTCCGAAGCCATGGCTTTGTTGTTGCCATGAGGAGCAGAAAGCTTTGGGCGTGCGCAATGGATATTTAATTTTCTTGATTCATTTTATGCCTTCTCATTTAAACAAGGTCAATATCAATGCGTCGAACGTGCAAGAATTTGAGCTTGTTTTTGTTAAGCAACAACAAATACATGAAACATTTTATTTTTGGCTAAAATCTTTATTTGCATATACGTGCGTGAGAAAGAAAGTGTTTGGGGTTAGCAATTCACCACCTGTCGGTCTCTTTTGCCATCGCCAATCGCTTGAAGACTTGAAGGCTTTGGGCGTGTCGGACTTAAGCATGGGCGAAAATGTCACTTTTCTATTAGTGAGTGCCACGTGTCACCACGCCCCGCCACTCCGCGCCAAGCGGCCACATCCCCATATGCCATGGCACTGACCACCGCGTGTCAAACCTGTCACCATTGAGTGCCATTGTTACACCATTGCAATGCCAGTGGTTTGAAAGGAAAGTGATGTCTTCATTTCAAATACACAACAGCTGTTCGTGCTTTACCAGGCACACATAAACGCTCTTGCTTGGGTGTCTAGGCAAATCATTGGCAAAATTTATCTGGGAAATACTTTGAATAATAAAATTGTTGTATATGATTTTCTTAAATAAAAACAGAATATATATATAGTTATAGCCTCTATGTCAGTGAAATGGTATTGAAAATTAACTGAAAGTCGGCAGTTTTGTAACCAGTAAGAAATTTAAAATACTTATGGAATAAAATTAACTGTAGAATGGTAATTCGTCGTATATGGACGGGTTAGGAATTCAAGGCGAGGTACAAACAGATGTCATCCATTTTTAATACCAAATGACCTTTGGATTCCGAATTTGATGATCTTCAACCATGCATTTGTTCCTTGTACCCTTTATAATTACTTGTGTTACTCCTGTCGCTTTTTTTTTGTATAAATTCTGATCGATGTTCGGTAGAAAAAAAATTTAACAGATTGAAGTACCATCACACATTGTATGTGAACATCATTATATTCCAGATACCAGAAAACTTTACATGTATATATACATCTTGAGCTAGGAAAAAGTGTTAAATTTAAACGTTTTCAAAACGATACTCAACAGTTTTATGTCAAGGTTGAATTCTTTTAAAATTCCAGGTCGATTTTCATTCTTAAATTCTTCTACCACAATTCAGTTATCAATTTGTTGACGGGTTTTTCAGTTTCTATGGTTATTTTATATTAAATAAAAACACATCTTAGTACTAGGTCCAATAACTTCAGAAATATATAGTTCACTATCCAATATATTATTTAAACAAATGGTGTCATAATGATCTTCTATTCTATTTTCTTTTTGCAGAATTTGGCAGCAATCAGATATGCAAAACTTATTGCGAAAACTTCGCAAAGTATATGACTGCTAAATGCTCCACTTTATGACCCAACAAGTCCAAGCCTTTGAGCGAACACTATGTAATTGCACTAATTTCTATTCTATCCGCTTTTGCGATTTCCAATTCTTTCTTGGTGTTGTTATCTCTAACCGCAGTCCGTCAACGCCTCAGCGGATCGCCCATAGTGATCAAGCAAGGTGTTAGATTAGAAAGTGGGTTAAATGTATTTCAGGCACGTAATGCGTTCAATAGAAGGGTACTTCTTGGCCGAACCAATCGATTGGAGTTTCACGAATCTCGAAAATATTCGAAATTAATTAGCCAAAGCGAAAGGCTGGCGATGTCGCTTATTAGTTGCTATAATACTGTACCAGTCCACATAAGTTAGTGTGTATGTAATGAAGAAAAGTGAACGTCGAGAGTTCGCGCTGGCCGGTGTTGTTGTTGTAGTGGTGAGCACATTCGTGTATGCGCAGCGCGTGATTTTCCTGCTCGACATTTTTTGAGTGTCATTTTTTTGTAGAAAGTTTTTTGCAGCCGCTGCTTAGCGACGATTAATTGCATTTTAATTTAAATCCATTTGTATTGTAATACACTTGCTGTTGGTGGGTGTTAAATGCAAATAAAAGCAAGTCTTTTGGCCTTTTGGAGTTTCTCACGTGCAAATTAAATACAACTCTTTACGAAAGAATGTTGAAATGTTTTTGTTATTTATTTTGCTTATAAAAATTTCACAGACATGAAAACATATAAATTGTAATTAATGCTGATGTCCAGTTTTGTATAGGGTGTCTAAATAAGGACGTATGTTAAGCAATCGAGCTGTGTGACCCACCTTGAAACGGCATACAATGACGATATAAAATTACAACAGTTACTTACGCAGTGTTAAATTCTATTCCGATCAATGAAAGTTTCCTTCAATAATCCACTTTGATTTGCATCCTAACAAATAACAAAGAATAATGATGGCTTAAAGTGATCAACTGTTGATTTTTTTAAAGAAAATCTGAGCTCTATGCCGTTAAATACATGTACATAAAGGTTTCACTGCACTCATTGATTTGTCGAATACGAGATTTCTCGTCGGTATATAATAATGGGTGAAGCTTTATGGATAATGGATGCCTGTCTAACGCTTAAATGAGTAAACTGCATGCGAAAAGTCAAATCCAAATTGTAGAAAATCCGGAGAAGCTAACGAATCTGCACATTAGGGTCAACATTCCGATAAAAAAGCTTCTAGAAGCTCATCTTGCCTACCGCAAAGGCAGAATGGCAGACACTTCTCAGCACGCCGTTGCGTCATGGCTGGAGAAAGCCCTCTTACAAAAAGATTACGCGGGTGGAGCATTTCTCAATATTGAAAAAGCATTCAGCAGTAAGCAGCCGGAAGCGGTCATTAGTTTTTTGGATAGTTTTGAGGTTGAAATAACCCTGAAGTTTTTAATATATTGCCTTCTCTTCGGCAGAAGAGTCGTGACGGAGTTTGTACTACAAAAGGTCTGTGCCTTTACTCTGGATCTTAGGAGCAAATGACCTAATGAAAGAATTCGAGAGACGAGGCTGTCGGATGACACTGTTCTCATGGTTAAAGAAAATTCCTGAATGACATCACAATTTCTTATTTGACTTTACGAAACCGAGACAACGCACATTCCTTTGAGAAATCTGTGGATGGGCGGAGTCGTTGGAGCACAGGCGCAGTGACCTTTTTTCGGATTGAAACTCAAGGGAAAGGTGGGGGAGTCTTCTGCTATGAGTTCTCAATCAACTCTTGTTTCAGTCTGCATTGTCTTTAAAGCAGAAGAGGAAACTATTAAGGTGTGGTTTATTTTAGAAAGGGATGCATCCTTTCCTATATCAAAACTGCTATAGAGGTCTTCAGCTCGCTGACAGTGAGCTAGTTATTACCTTGTTATCTGTGGTATCAAGTCACATCCATATTAAACTTTTCTCGTTCTTTGACCAAAGCGGAATCGTCGGAGAGTATGCAAAATGCCAATGAGTTCGCTGAAAAGGGCACCCTTCGTTTGCCATTTTCTCGGTTGCCATACTTAATACGATCGCGTCGAATCGGCTGAGGTATATACATAGATATCAGTCAATTCAACAAATTTTAAGCTGGCCCTAGGCACTTTGTATTAGTTCCGGCCATCACAACAGACAAACAACTCTAGCAGTCCAAATAGGATTACTCGTAGCCTAATCTAATATAACATTGAAAAGTATGCAGTGATTTCGCTGCACTGACAAATTCATTGAAAATTTATGGAATATATTTCAATAATGCATCCGTGAACGGGCACCTATGGAATACCCCTTTAAAAAAGGCGTCAAAGTAGCTTTTAATAGTGGTTCGTCCCGAACTCCAAGCCCAACTACCAAAATAATACACGTTTCTTCAAAGAAGAAAATATTTGAGAATTTTTGCGAAAAATTGTATGCATATATTATTCAAGGTTGAGTAAACGAAAAGCGAAAAGCACAAGTGCCTCAAAATACCGCAAGATATTATATTTTATCTCTAACGAAAAACAATTTTCCAGCAAGCAGGAGTATACCATTTATTCGAATTTCAACCGGATTGAAAAAAAATACATATTTTTCTATTTCAATACAAATCTTTATTATCGCCTTCAAAATTGGCTCCTACTCCAATTCAAGTATATCAATACTTGATTCAATTTTCCATACATTTTTAGTAACCCTCAGCTGGAATGGTATTCAGTGCCTTCAGCCAATTTTGGTTTTTTCGGTTTCTACACATTTCAGGAGCGCAGCTCGCTAGATTGATGGACCGTTTCGACGTCATATTCCTAAATCCTCATCTGCGCACCAGTAATAATGCGTTTGATGAATGCAAAGTCCTCAGCTGCGTTGTTAACCATCTCTTTTGCGACCTCTACTCGACGTCGCTTTTGTAAAAGATTAAAGTTTTTTGGCATAAGAGATATTGAATACCTCTATCTTATAACTTTGATGTCGCTAAAGTTGAGCCCCTGAAATGGTTATCTCCAGATAATAACTCAAGCTGAGTAAAAATGCCCTCTATAAGTACTTAGTCCTGATCGAAACAAATATGACTTATAATTTTGCAAAAAATTTCCGAAGTCGGCAATCCTCTCCGCCAAAATCTGGACGCACCAGTGGTTAAATAGTTTTACATAGTAGATATTTTGTCTCTTCAACACAGTTTATGAATTACAGCCACAGAAAAAATACTCCCCAAATAAAACACAAATAAGCAAACGCTTACAAAGTATATATATTTTCGCCTCGCTTACACCGCACTCACCGGCAATCAGTCTTATTTGCGCATTCAAATCAGGTGCCAAAGGCAGAGTCACACAACCAAACCTATAAACTAAGCAAAGCTAAAGGCCCATCGACACGTACCAACATAAATACATAATGAAACAGAAGAAATTCTTCAACTCGTTGACGTCGGGCCGCTTATCTATCTGCCGTCTGTTCTGCATGGCCATCTTCTGTCGGTCGAAGTGCATTGTGGCCCTGCACAGCAGGTGGTGACTGTTGTCAAGCGGCGTGTAGATAAGGAATGCCAACCAGACTGTAAGGCAGTACGCATGCACACATACACACACTCATGTTCATGCGCGGTGCAAGCTGCTCAAGTTGTGAATGTGTATGTATGTCGCTTAAATGTATGAATTTTGCGAAAATGTGACAAAGCTACATGCAAATTTTATTTCTCCACAATTTGCTTTACTCGGCCTGTCTTTGACAAGTACGAATGAATGAAATGTTCATTGAATACCTTTTATTACCCACAACAATTTCCATATAATATATTTTAATTGAAGTGATTCCGGGAGCTTGTTAATGCTTATTCTGTTAACAGAAGCAATTTACAGTTTGCTGTTCAGTTATCTCATGCCTCAAATTGTCTACGCGGGGGACTTCCAGGAATGTATTTTTACTTATTTTTTCTACAGTCATCATCAGCCACATTATTGCAGGAAATCGTGTTATTATTTTTTTGAATGTGGAAAGATTAAATTGAACATGAAGGACCTCCTTGTAGAAAGATATAGTGCAGTTTCTCATCGAAATTAGAATTCTTAGAAATGAAGAAGCGGTGAAAGTAAAAGAGATAGACAATTTCAAGAGAGAGAGAGAGACACAAAGTCACACAAACAAAAGAAATCAACACAAGAGAGCAAAAGTAAAACAAGAACCAAAGGGATGAAACAGAAAAGCAGCGATCGAAAACATTTACGAATCTCCCTAATCGTTGTTAAACATTTGAAATCTAACACTCCTCTCACTAGGGAAACCATAAATTATTAAATATATCAACTGATCCGTACTAACTAAATATCTAGATTCCTGAACTAATACAAGTTTGCCAATCCTTAATCTAATTTGGCATGCACTTGTCATTAACCTCGGCTGAGATGGCGTTCTTCTAACTGACATATGAATGTCAAACTTTACACGAATATAAAAAAAGGTTGCTCCAACCTGAAAAACATATTTATCGATTCGGGCTGCGCGTTCAGTTTAAATGGAATAGTCCGGATTAGATTTGATCAGGTGGTATACTCGTAGAGTTAGTTGAAAACATAGTATTATATAATAAAATATGAAATCAGTTTACTTTATGAAGCAGAAGATATGTTATAAAAGTATGTTATGATGCCTTTCAGCGGACTCTCTACAAACTTAAAGTCAAACAGCTGATGGACACGAGAAAATTTGGGAATTATTTTGCCGTCAGAAAAAATACTCCACAAACCTTTAACAGTTGCCAAGCTCGAAATATTTGCAAATTTACAAACAACCGGTTGCCATTGGGACTAAAATTAAGAAAAAAGAGATTAATCTATAAATAAACAACGAATAGTATTTATGTGTCACTTTAAACATATTCTTTGACAAATTGCCTTATTTTCTGCACATATCGACTTTTTGCTGCCTCATTTGTCGGTAGCTTTCCCCAAACAAGCCCTAACGATTACTCAAACAGCTAAAGTTAATGGCAAATTGTACTGGAACAACGATTAAAAAACAATGAAGTCAAATATTTGTGGATACTGTTTACTACGAAATTGATTGCGAATACACGCGAACAACGTTCAGATTTCGAAACACCGACCGAATATCAAAATCAACGCCGACTCATGAGCAAGCATGCACAGGCGCGGTGCTGGAGTTGGCGGAGAGGTGAGCGAGCAAGTTGTTGCTGCATGCAGGTGAATTTTGTGCGCACAAAGTGTATTCACCTCGCATATTTTGCACGCTTACATACACACACATGCATAGCATTCGCCCGTGCACATACATACACACTAAATTGTCGTGTAGGTGTGAGCTTCCGCTTGCGTTCACGAATTAAAGAATTTGTCAATTTCTTTTTACGGTCAGAAGTGTGTTAGCTGGAGTGCTAACGGAACATCAGGAACCAATGCTGTGTGCCATACGGATATACATACATATTTAGACACTTATTTGGTATTTTATGATTGTGCCATGCTTAAAATTGGGCCAATAGAATATGGAATAGCAGAACAAAAATTAAACAAATAAAACAAGGCAAAAGGGAACAAAAGATTAAATTAGAAAAATTCCTCTAGAATTTTATTACTTGCCTACAGACTTGAAAAGAATTTGAGATATGAAAAGAAATTTGATTGTTAAGTTGGCGCCTGCCATTAAATTTCATAGACGGTGCGAAAAAGAAATGAAAAAGAAATCAAATTAAAATATGTGGTTAATATGTATATTGGGTCTCAGTATTCCACTAGTAAATATTAAGGGATGAGACTGATTAAGAAGTAGTAAATGTAGATATTATTTATTGATAAAAAGTCAATACGTATGCTTGTAAATACTTTCACATTTTCTCGACTTCCTATTTTACTAAATACAACCTGATTTTTAGATGTGTTTAATTCGATTTTTTTATTTATGAATAGTAAATCACTGTAGGTACTATATAATGATTTCCAAAAAATATTTGAACTCGAAAAATGCCACTCAATATAGTAATTTCATGCGAATTTTGTCCAAGACACTATTAAAATTATTATAAAAATTATTGCTGATAAATCTCGTTTTCAGTGACATCTTGCCCTCAGACAAACTCTTTATGTTTTTCCCATAATGATTTATGATACGTATATTCTGAACATGCATTCAGTTTTGTTCATTTCTGCATCACCTAACGAATAAATTTTTCTGAAAGTATTCTCTTTTCCTTTTTAACACGGATTATGATCGAAAACGGTCAACAATCGTTAATTCTTTCATAAATCTCGGGAGGTCATTTCTCATGTTACGTATCTCATATTAGCGTTATACTGTACTTACATATTTTTCTCTGGCGATATCAGACTGAATATGGAATCTCGAATATTTAAAGTTTTCTGCGAAGGCTCACCCATGCTGATAAAAATTCGGAGGCGAGAAAGGCGTTACCAGCGACTGCAATAAATATAATATATAGGCGCCGATTTAAACCGTTTAAAGCTTCGAAAACTTTTTGAAGTAAAACAGCTTTATTTGCCATATGTGCTATGCACAATATATTTATAGACATAATACTGTTTCATTTCGAACTTTTTCTATTTCTTTCCGGGCAGAAGAAAATTTTGTTTTTATATCAAAACAAATTTAAAAAATCCTTGAAAATGTCTGCTTTTAATTTTTCCCTTTTTCACATTTTTGTTGCCATGACTTGCCTGACAAAAATATTGTCTCGTGATTCGGAGGTTCCGAACGCACTTTAGCAATCAATTCGATGAGTTGCTGTCAGTATCGCTTTTAGTTAATGGTTTTACCCGGTTTTCGACGCTCAAAATATTGCACACACTTCTGATCCAACCAAATACAGAGCTTTTAGTCATACATACTCGGCTCTCCGTTGAATCATGGAATAATCATGTTACGTAATCTCTTGGCAAACCGCAAGAATATTGTTTTAGGCCCAATATAACAAATTCAGAAATACTCATATAACGGCAGATAAAGAAAAAGTAGTGTTGGATTTCCAAAAAGATTCCCTTGACTCCGACTAAGCTCACACTCATGGCAAGTATTAATCTAAGAAGATGCAGGACCGTCATACCTACAATCTCATGTATTGGAAATAGTTACCTCTTGTTTCATTAAATTGGTCGGTATATACTGAATGGGAACTGTTTTATTTTTATACAAACTTAAAGTCGACAAATTTTATTGTACAAATAAATAAATACAGAAAATAAATAATTTTAGCCTACGGACATCAAGTACGTTCCTGCTGTACCTCCTATACTACAAAATGCCGCTTTGGAGCGCATGCGCATCTCAATAAATAATACATAAAAATAATATTGTCGTTGAAGCTAGTAGCAAGTTGCTGTAATCAAATATCAATTTTCATAGCCGTAAAGATACAGAAAATAATGCAATACAATTACTGTAATTACAATAATTTTGCGCTTCAAACAAGCCAAACTTAACAATTTCGACCAGATCTAGTATTTATTTCCTAATTTTTTTCTAAACCATTAATTTTAACGTAAATCTACGGTTTCTGGCAACATTCATGTAATTTCGTTCTTTTTCATTTTTCGTTTAAACATAACTGTGAACACAATATCCGGTAAAACAACTTGCACGCAGCCGCAGTGTTCCTTAAGCGAATGGTGCTTGCAAATTGTTTGAAATTTTGTGCACCAAAACATTACTCAACAATAAATTACATTAAACTAAATTATGCTAGTGCATGTTTGAAGAGAAAAAATCGAGTTTGCGTTTACAATCTCAACGATTTAAATCTTCTCGCAACTCCTCCTGAAGACCGCTCACTGCCAGTGACCGTGATATGCCTTATAGTGCGGATCCTGATGTTGCCCCACCGGTTGATAGCTGTCGGTCGCTGCCTCCTCCAGTGTGGGGTCGGTTTGCAGAGAACGCTTCCAGTAGCTACCGCCCGATTCGCCACCCCAGTCATCGCCATGCTCCTCGTAGTGGTGCTGATGGTGTGCATGTTCAACATAGACAACCTGGTATTAGAAAGATTTTTTGTTCGTTGAAGTGAGAAACACCAAGGAAATACCAAAGATACCCAAAGGATTGTCGTGTATCTGTATGTGCGGGTGTGTGTAGGTCTAGGTGTGTACGTATGTGTGCGTAAACGTATCGGAGTTTTGTGGCTTTTGCTTGTTTTTGTTTGCTTGAGTTTTGTAGTGTTGGTGTATGCAGGAGCTTCTTTTTGGGTCAAATAGTTTTGTAATGATTTTCTTATGTTTCAGATTTCATCTAATTTATGTAACTTCGAACTTCTTTATTAATCTAATTCATTACTAGCGAAAATACGTTGCTTTTAGTATTTCTGCGACTTTTAAACAACTATTTTTAAATATATTCAAAATGTGAGTCGCCAAAAAAATAATTAGTAACCATTTCTATGTTGAATGGTTCTTTGCTTATCAAATTGTTTTTTAAATATACTAAAGTACTTATATTTAATAATCTTGTTAATGTATATTTTTATAGTGAGTCAATTTTGTAATAACTGTAAATTCACCATACTTTTTCACCACAAATATATTAATTTAAATTATATTCTTAATACAAATATTTTACTGAATTTAATCAAAGAGCGAGCGAGAATTAAAATTTTCAAATTTTCTGAACTTTTATTATTGCATACTAATCACCAATTTTTAAAGAATGGTGAATAGATCTTGCAATTAGTCAAAATCAAATGTCTGAATCGATTCTTGAGAGTTCAAAACGTTCTCATACAAATTTATTAGCATTAAAGTAGTCTAATTTTCATTGTTTGAAATTTTAGTTTTCAAACGAAGCAATATTTAAAAAAAAATGTGAACTAAAGAGCTTTCGATAGAAGAATGTTTTATGAACTTTCAACAAACTTGTAAATTTTGTTTCGAAACAATTGTTTTTGGCGTGGTAAGATATCAACATGTTGAATTTAAATTTGCAGCATATAATAGTCGTCACTCTTAATGGTGTCACTTATAGTATATGATTAGTATAACGTTCCTTTTACGGCAATGAAGGATATTTTCACTTTTTATATACTTATATGTATGAGTAATATTGTCTTACTCAGCTACGATATTGCAAGCCAAATTCTTAATATACGCAACACTACGAGTTCACGATTTTACTGCTACTAATACAATATGATCATATCATTCTAGCTACAATCACTCAATAACACTGGCCTTTGCCTATGACATATTATTGACTTATTGAGATTTTAATAAAAAAGTATGTCCTCCTATATACCTTTGAATAAAACTTATGCAACAATAACACGATTTTTTTCATACATTAACAATAACTTACAGCAGACTGACGCTCTTTTAACTTGCATATAATGATAGCGGTACATACATCCAATATCCAATCAGTCCATCACAGTGGACTGCACACGAAGAACCCACTTCAAAGCGTAGAAAAATGCAACAGTCGGCTGGCAAGTCTGCATATGGAAAAAGGAAGCGACTAGTACTACTTCTATATATTGCTAATTAATGGCGTTATTAGACCGTTTAAAGGACTAAATCGCCGATAAATGCCCGGCAAGTCAGTGAAAACGAGATCAGACATCCATAACTTGCTTCCGGGTCCATCGCATTTTCCAACTTTACTGCTGTTCTCAGATCAAGAAAGAACGTTCGCTGGGAAGCCATGTTCGTCGAACGAAGAGATGATCGCCGAAAATGAGGCCTATTTTGAAGCAAAGGACAAATCGTGCTCCAACAATGGTATCAAAAAGTTGAATGGTTGCGATAATCAGTATGTCGCCCTTGAAGATAACTATGTCATGTTGAATAAAAAACAAATTTTACCAAAAAAAAAATATATTTTGCTATGGTAGGCCAGAGACTTTTCAACTGACCTGTTAACTACATACTTTTTTTTAATACTTAGCAATACTTATGTAGCCTAAAATCGCATATTTTATTTGATTTCAGATAGAAAAACAGAAGTCCGATGAATCTTTATTGAAAAAAGGGTAAACAAATTAAATTCTTTATTCGAAGAATAAATTGAAAAAAATTACACTAATCTTTAAGGCTCTAGACTAGCCTAGCCTAACTACTTCACGGGTTTTTAATCTTCCTACACTAAAGATCAGGGCATCATTTATTTAAAATATAAAATTTTTGTAATGAGAGTTCTTAAAATTGCTCCTGCGACTGGTAATGGAAAGGAAAGGAATATAAGAAGCTGAAAAGGTTAACACGCCTTATGCTATGTAGAAAGCTATTAAGAATATTTAATTGAAAATATCAATACCTAATAAAAAAAAGTATATCTAACATCTATATACATAACTAAATTGAAGGTTTAGAGTATAGTATAGTATATAGTATAGTATAGCCTTAAGATTGAAATAGAATATCATGCTTAGGTGTAAGCTTATGGTATAGGTTCATGCCCATGCACATGCATTATAAATTAATTAAGAGCTAAAAGACTATATATTTTAATATTACGCTAGTTATTAAGAATCGCAATAAAAAAATATAATAAGCTATTTTAAAAATATGTGCTCATTACAAATATCTCTTATAACTTTTTCAGTGCAGTTCAAAAACAAAGAAAACCAAACACAATCAAGACAAACACATAGAGAGCAAACAAAACCAAACACGCGCATTACACAAACAAAAGAGTACGTGTTGGGGATGCAATTAGACTTTATCAGCCTTTTCCTTCTCTCAAAACAAGGACTAGAAATACCAACCTTTTGGGGTGTCCCACCACGTTTAACATCGATCCAGAATCGTGCGATATTTATCAGCAGACCAATCAAAGCGATAGCGAAGAATTTGATTTGCAAATGAGCGCCCAAAATCTTCAAAAGCAACTCAATCTTCGCCTTAAGGAATGAGCCCAACAGCACCAGTTTGGCAATCGCCTTCTTCTTCTTCTTCTTCTTGCCACGCGTCACTGTTTAATAAAAGAGTTGAAAAGAGAGAAGAAACATTGCGGCACAATGCTGTACATTAGTATGATTCAATCAAACGGCACGAGCTGGGCCTAAAACTAATTAACAATTACGAAGAATCAAAAAATCGGTTGGGAGGGTGGGTGTTTGTTAGTATGAAGTGCGTTTCGTTGTGCGTTAGATAGTTGGAGAGAAGCATAAGCGTTCTATATAAGAGAAATATGGACATACAAGTATACATTAAGCAAATAATAACCGATTTTATGCTAATGTGAAAATGCAAAGGAGGCGAGTTCGTTGCTTAAGTCTTTCGTTTGAGATGTGAATAGTAGAAGTGGTGTGTTGTACTCTTAAATATTGAGTTACTTGAGGTAAATTAAAGCTTATATAAAAAATGATAATAATTATTAATTTTTCTTAATTAATTTCATAACTTATCGATTTTTTTCATATGAACTCCAAATTTAAATTTTCTCTTGTTTAAGAAATACTGGACATATTATTGATATCACATTGATATTTATCGGAAAAAAATATTTTACATCTATTATACTGTTCTCATTATCTTATACTTTTTCATCAAAATGTTGGTTATTAATGAACTCGCTTCGTTTGCAATTTCTCTGCGACTTAATCTAAATTGTTTAATTTATATGAAAAAAGGTCACAAAGTAAAATTCATAAATATTTACAGACATGTTTTATATTTATAAGCCAATGCAAAATGCAAGCAAGCATTTTTGATACCTCAAGGTATATTTGATGGAAATTGAACTTTAATATTGATAAGAAAATTTCAAAGTATTTTCAACTCATAAAATTAAAAATGTCTCAAATTGAAATAAACAACAAAAAGTATTGCGTGCATTTTACACAAATTTTACCAACTATTAATAATAACTAAAGAAAATTCACTCCACAACTGCAAGCACTGCATTGCCGACAGGTTTCTCAGTTTCAACAACCAGAAAGTTCACATGATGGTTTAGGTATGCACTTTCTGGTTTTTGTACTTGCTAAAGATTTGCTTCAAGTATAACGATTTGGTTATCTCAAGGTTGAAATACCCTACACCCAAATAATTTCTGAGCAAGTATTTTATATAAGCAATTTTTGTCAAAATTAATACTTTTAAATTGTTGTTTTCTTTTCCATTGTGTGTGTTACGTGTTAATATGGTTGAATAGGAATTTAATATATTTTAATTTGGGATTTGCACCTTCTTTAATAAAATTACTGAGTTGAAGGCATCAGTTATGAGAAATAAATTAATTGGGGTTGACGTTTAACATTATTTTCAGATTTTAAAGGCTTGTTTAACATTACCTTAAGCTTTCACCAAGCAGTTTTTGTTTTAATTCGTAAAATGGGAAAGTTGAGATCTATAAGCAAAAAACCTAAAAAGTTTCAATGAAGAGTTGGTGCATATGTTTTCAAGCTAATTTCAGCAAAATAATTGAAAACTAAGTCATAAGAAGTACTAAGGGATTATAAATTTAATATTACGGGAGTTTATAGGGGAGAAGCGCAAGGTTTATGTTAAAATTATAAGGCCGATATGTCACTTCTGCGTGAATTTAGTAGGGAATTGGTACTGAGGACACTCTAAATAAATTTTATTTTGAATTTTTGGCATTAAGCAGGTTATCTCTTTAACCAAGCGATTGGATGTAGGATATTTCAACAAACCAACACCATACAACAGTTAAAAAGGAAAGGAAAATGAAAAAAAGCTATTTAGTAAACTAAAAGAGTTAAAGATACAACACTACCAAAATCAACACCAACTACATATTTACATAATAGATTATATACAATTATACTAAATACGGGATAGCGACTAAGTATTAGGAAAAGTAGAGAGTAAAAATTTCGTGTACGAAAAGGGTGCGATCAAGTTAATAAATCACACGCAAACACACACCTCCAACGCTTCTACCATATTTTATCGGTTTCTTGTGCTTTCGCTTGTGTCCACCATCCGTAACGTCGACGGCATCCACCAACTCCTCCAGCAGACCCAAACCCAAATGATCCGAGGGCTCCTGCTCCACCACAACCGACACGCTATCATCGGCAAGTTGATGCTTCTTCTTCTTCTTTCGTTTTTGCTTCTTCGATGGTTTGCTTTGACCTTGCGATACCGGCACCCATTCAACGGCATCATCGTGATGACCACCATGCCCATGCAATGCCAATTCGGCTGGTTGTACGACTAAAAGTGTTTCCGGCTTCTTCCTTCTCTTATTTTTGCGTTTCTTTTTACCACCACCGCCGCCGCCCTTCAACTGGCCTGGTGGCGCATCTTCAGTATCTTCGATTTCAATAAATTCAACGCCGTCTGAAGAATCATGATTAGCCACACCCGGCGCCGTGCCAGTTAGAGGCGCCATATCTATGTGGTCCAGCTGGCTGCTCACGCCCACCGGCCGGCCTTTTAAGAAGTTCACTTCTTGTTGCTGGTTAGTGATGGCATCGCGATCTGCATAATCCTCATCATCATTCTGCGACGGCTCCGTTTCGCCGTCTTCATCCTCTTCCTCTTCTTCATCTTCATCGCCATTCTCGCTGCCATCTTCTTCCTCGTCATCTTCTGTTTCATTATCGTTGTTGACGAAATTCTGTTTGATATTTGGCTGCACATAGTCGTACTCGCGGCCCAAAAAGCTAGGAGAGATGAGATCTTGGAATTGTTTATAAATTTTTAACAGTTATTTGCATGTACTCACCCATCCATAGTTTCGGCCAAATATTTCTTCATATAACCAGTGCCTATTTCGATCTTCTTTAATATCGTAGAGGGCTTCTCTTTAGTGGGACTCTCGCTGGCGCTGTAGCCACGCTTCTCCAGTGTCGCATTCAATTGCCGATCGGCTTCCACTGTCAGACAAAAAGATAAATTTCCGTTAATAAAGAGAAAATGATAAACATTTTAAATGACACCGTATCCCTTGAATAACGATTTAAATCTACAAATGACTGATAATGGCCTTATTAGCACTTGCAGTGGCACTGCTTGTACACCTAATTCAGCAGACATTCATCGAAAGCTGTATCACCATGTCGGGCCGATGTCTCATGGTTGTCGTTAAAGAAAAGCGTAAATAAATAGTTCACACTTTTCACTCTTACAATTTTACTGTCACGGTCGTAACGTACTGACTCACATCCACTTAGTTATGTACAAATGTATATGTGCCACCGGTCGAGCTAACTTGCTACAAGTACTCCGGTTTGTTTTGTCGACCAATTAAGCGTACGCAAAAACTGACTCTTCGAACGACTAGTTTAACCACTTAAGGATGGAGTAAAACCTATGCGCACAACCTCTAATACATATTCATACAGTTATAAAACTATTTGCATAAGAAAGCAAAAGTTAAGTGCTTGTGACACAGGAATAAAAATTTTATTTTATTTCATTTTTCTATTTAATATTTTGTTAAATTTGATTTGCTTTCTTAATTCAATTTAATCGAAATTTATTTAATTTAATTTTTATTTTATGTTTTGATTTCATTCTATTTTTTTTTTTTTTTTTTTTTTTTTTTTTTTTTTTTTTTTTTTTTTTTTTTTTTTTTTAATTTTTGGTATGTTATTGTTCTTTATATCGGGTTGATAAATATACACACATAAATGGATTGAATTCCAACCGAATTCTAGATGCTAAATCAAAGATTGCAACCAATTAAATTTTTTGTCTTTTAGTTTTATTAATTTTCCTGTGAATCAGTTATGGTTCGTAGCCACAGAGCATGAAAAATTCACCAACTAACCGAAACCGTCTAAAGGTGTGGAGCAGTCTTTCGCTTTTCCTTCAATGTTGCGTTTATGAATTATGTGTTTTGCTCAATTTTATGCACCTTTTAATCTATAATATTCAGACACGCAAACACACATATGAGTCTTTCGTTCTGTGCTGATTACGCAGCAAAAGTGCCGTTCAGTTTCAATGAAATATATGCAGGTACCTCCACTTGACGTTTGAATACGTTTAAAGTAGGTCTTTTGTATAAGAAAGTTCAGCTTTATATAAAGTGCTTTTCATTAGCCCATTTTATTGATTTAGAAAAATCGTTACTCAGTATTGTTTGGCTAATTATTTTCATTTAATTAAGAAGGCAGTGGAAAAGCAAACTCAGAATATGAGCTCTTGTTATATTCATGGACAGCCGAATATTGCTAAATTCTAAAACTAAAAAATAAAACATTTTTTTGGTTTTCTCGCCGCAGTAAGCGATAGCCAAGTTTTCTTTGCAAGCACATCAGTTTCCGAGAAGAATTGCGTTAATTTTTGCATTCATTTCGTCATTAATGAATATCATAGATAAATCAAAATAAGTAACTAGTTTACGACTTCACGCATATCCCCAAGTGCCAAAGGTTTTTGTTGATTAAGAGCAATGGCAATATAAATTTAGACATTTTTCATTATTAACTGCTCATTAATTAATTAAAATTAAAATTGTATATACGAGTTACAGTAAGTTCTAATAATACCTTTCAATTTCTGCCACTGCATATGCAATTCACCATCCCACAAATCCAATATGCGTCCAGATTGTTGCCGCGCACAGCCCCATGGCTGCTCTCTCATCGGGCATAGCACTAAATCTATATATGGCGAAACTTCTGTAATAAAAAATATGAAAAGAAATACTGATTAATTCAATTCGAGATTGCACAATTTTTTTATTTTTTATTTTTTTACAATCCTCAATCCCTAAATACATAGCGGCACTCGGCACACGGACCAAGTGAAACTAATATCTACAATTGGGATACAAATCTCTTCGATTTAGCGAATAAACAAGTGAATCTTGCAATGGACATTTGGAAGCTTATTATGGCCCTCGCCATATATTGTGTGAAATTGTGATACGTGTATGCCCAAATTAAGGCTGGATGAGTAGCTAACTATTACTGGTATGCTTATAAGTATCAACGCATACATATGACTTGCAAGTAATATTTAAAATGACCCACCAGGAAGTGATAGGTTAATTTGCAGTACACTGAGCTCAAAAGCTATTGGACACTTGTATGAAAAAAGGCGATAGAGAAAATAAAATCTCTCAACAGTAATACAAGTTTCAGAAATTGCTATTAATTCTCTCACACATCTATGTATATACATAGTTCAATTACATAAGGCTGCACCGTTTGGCCAAAAACAACATTTTGACAAAGTACTTTCACACATAATATAAAAATCAGCTGATCAGCTTTTCTTAACTTTTGTTAATAAATATTTTCAAATTTGCACTGACAATATTTTATAGTCATGCCAATCTGAATAATCTTAGTGCACAATGGAACCTTTTGACCCCACATATACTAGCGCTGTAAACAATTTCCTGCAAGGTGTGCTTCATCACCTTTATGCATTAGTGTGCAACAAACATAATGTTGCATTTGCTATTTATATAACTTAATCTGTCTCAAAACAAATGGTCACCAAACCATTGACCATTAAAAGCTGCATGAAGAGTAAGCCAGACATAAACAAACACAAACAAATACAAAACAACAATTAATTTCACAAAATAATAGAAAACTTCACTGAATTCGTTCGTTGTTGTTGATATAAACAAATAATAGAAGACGCAGAGAGTGAAAGCCGCCAGCAAATATTGTCTTTGATCAAGCAACATCGAATGGAACAACATTGTACTGTTTGTTGTTGCTATTGTATGTGTTGCTTGTTATTTGTGTTTTTGTTTGCGATTGAATACTTCAAGCAAAGCAACTTGCCTGTGCAAACGATTGTTACGAAGCCAAAGCATAAATCAATACATATTTACATATATATGTACCTACTATAAATACATATAGATGTTTGCGTGTGAGCAATGGTATGTTTACTATTATTTGCTGTGAGTATGGCAGATTTGTAGTGTAATATTTTTCACAATAAATTGATTTGTCACATTGCGAAGCTGTCTCTGTAGTCAAATGCAAAAATAATGATTTCATATTCTTATCAACCGCAACGCAAATAAATGGTTTCCAAATTTAAGAGGTGCGAAGCGGTAGTGATACATATGTTTCCCTTATCCGCGTCTACACATCCATAGAAATGACAAGCGGTTACTAAGGCGGACCAGGAAATCGCTCTCATGACAAAACGATCTGAGTAATCGGAGTAATTTTAGATTTAACGAAAGGTAACATCCTACCATACAGAGAAAATAACCATTTGAAAATCAGAGAGTAGTAGATCATTCCTGAAATTTCAAAACTCTAATGCTACTCAGTCAGGAAATTTAGAATGAACTAAGCTTACAATTTCGATGATGGGACCAATTTTGCCTTGCTATTCTTTCATCGAGCCGATATATATTTCCACATAGGACATTTTATCTTCCACCGGTTCTTAGGCATGCACAATTTAACATTCAATAACCAAATTTTCTATAGCAGGCTGACTGCACTACTGGCTAAAAACATACAAATTCTCCAGTTCTCGAATATTAATGAGAAATCTCTTGGTGCAACTAAGTAATTTTAGAGAGCCCCATAGATATGAACAATGAAAATGTAATATATGTTTACGATTCATAGTAAACATAGACAAGGATTCGGTATTGATTTCGAATCTTGTATATGGGCTTCTAAAAATGGATATTTTCCAACATTTACTGTCAACAGATGTTATTGGTGAGCAATGGGAGTCTTTTATTATAATTATTTCAGCATGAAAAGCTTTCTCGTAAGATATGGTTATGGATAAGGTTTCTCGATAGACCTCCATTCAGAGATAAGTAAGTAAAGGAGAAGCTCAACAAAGCCACCATAGATGAAACACATAATATAGGGTACTTACTTTTATCTTTACCTCTCACAAATCATATATGCTTGTATATATTTATAACTTCAACCCAAATATATTGGCAAAACCATAATTTTTAACACCAGTGATGGCTTGCCAAATTTGTCAAATCCAAAATATATTGCTGCTTCAATGTTAACAAATTTATTTAATGTGCCACATAAGTTATCGCCTAAACTGGCGTGGTGTGATACTTCAATATATGAGCGTTTATATTCGAGTGTGTGGTATACTCTTATATGTATACAAAAAAAGATAACTGCAAACTTAAAGGTTTCAACTGTTCAAGGCATAAGAGAGTAAGTGAAAATGTTGCAACCTCTCCAACCCCGGCTGAGTTGAAAGTCGAGTCGTGAAACTGATGACGCCAAATTGGCGTTGCACCATTAGCGACGAACAAAGGATGATCAGCTGTCTGCGCGTGGAGTTTTGGTGACACGTCAAATACCCAAGCAACAATGTAGTAGCTAGAAATTTGGCGACATCAGTTACGCCGTTTAAAGCTAATCTACAAAACAGATCTTTTGCTTGCGATTTTAACGTGGGAGCAACCACATTTCACAAGCTTAACTCGCACAGCGCTTTAAAAGCGGTTGATGTTTGTCTAAAGATTTAGGAAATTTCTTTCATCGAGTGCACATTTATAGTTGTAATCGCTAATACGAGTAATGAAAAGACGGAGGTAAGTTTATCAAAATTCGAAAATGAATTTATTCCAGCTGATTTGCTATCTAAAATGAAAGGAATGAAATGACGTAAAAGGATTTCACTTATAAAAGCTTTAAGACTTCTAGTTGACGTTAGACAGCGCTTAAAAAATAAGTATCTGTATATTTTTAATTGAAAATAAGTGATCGAGTGATTAGTTGATAATAATTGATAAGGGAATTAGTAATAGTTTACAAAACTTTTAAATATTAACCGCTATTCACTTCTCATATTAAATGGGGCGAGTTCAAATCTGGGCTGAAGCACTAAGTTTTTAGAAAAGTTATCCAATTATTTTCAAAGTTGTAATAGATGAAGGCAGACGGCATTTAAAGTACTCGTACTAGTAAAAAATGCGATATGTGAGAAATATGAGATTATTTGGAATGACATATAAAAATTATATAAAAACAGTAAAGGCTATTTAAAAGGTTTTCAGCTATTTTGGCTCCCTCTTTCTCTATATATCACTCTCTTCTCAAAGCTGTAACAATAATAAGAATCAGGAATAATATAATTGAACGTCCCTTAGGGGGATACGTAGAATGGGATGGCCGGAAAAATGCTTATTTCTAAAATATTTTCAGTATACTTAATGAACTAATTTATTACAAATCTTAAGCAGAGCAGAGTCGTATTTGAACAATATGTTATGATTACCAATTAGGAGTTGATTCTAAATTACTAAAAACCATAAATTTCGTTCACTATTTTAAACAGAATATACATTTCCGGCTTTTYACTAATGAGACAAAACGGACGCACACCTAAATATATTCTGATTAAGCCCAATCAACAAATAATATATTTACTTTTCCATGCAAATTGTATACGTTTACAAAATTGTGAAGGAAAATTACACTGTTCTGTCAATGCATAAACTGAATGTGCTTTGCTTTTGTTGTTGTTGTCCTTTCATTTTTAATATTGCCTCAAACAATGACATAAAATTGTTTTACGTGTCATTTGATACCCTACTTGCGGACGGAGCGAAACCACCCACCCAAGAGCAAGGCGTTTTGCACACACATCTATACATACACATACGTACAAGCGGGAGTATATAAATATACATACAAGGTTTGACTAGTGAACTTCACTTGCAGCCACAATGCACCTGCGCCTTTGACTGGAAGTACTTTTACTTGGACTACCGTTACGCCTAACAGTGAAAAAATCATGCAGCGTGCACCAGCAATCAAGTGAGGCGGGCAATAGTAGCGCAGAAAAAAGTCTTAATAATAATAGCAACAACAAATATTGCAAGCTGCAGCATTATTGCTACTTGGCTAGGCTTTATCTTGACAGCCATTATGGTCAATGCAATAAATAATCTGCAAAATTTAATGCCACTCAATCGAAGTGCGGTGTGGTGCGCGTGTGGCATGCAAATGAAGCCAAGCGGCGAACGGCAGCAAATGCCGATATGTTTGTCCGGTGAGCAAATAGTTGAAAAGTGTGCGCAATTGACGGAAATGGAGCGACAAGTGGGAGTTGTCGGTGAATAAGGGACAATGGGCGATAGGCCAGTGATAGAAGGCGGGCGAAGTGTGCGGTTGAGCCTCTGTTTTGCATGCAACTTGCACCTTCCGACTTTCGCTGTTGTTGCTGTGAAAGTTTAATTAAAAGCGTGCTGCATTATGGTAACTGAGGGCAAATTTTGACTTTCGCTGATTGACTGCTTGTCAATAAGAATTTGTAGCAGTAATTATTGTAGACCCACCCACGCCAGCAGCTACTCAAAAACGATTTCAATAAATTTGGTGAAAAATATATCACGCAACAACATTATAGTTATGACTTTTATTGCCCTACAGCCGGGGATACGATACAATGTATGTTGCTCGATTTGGAGGGAATTTTAGTGCTGGAAAAGGTAGATATATTTTTTTAAGTCACTAATGACAAGTAAATAAGAAATGTTATTTTCAGAAAACTTTTTTCCAATTTTGCTAAAAAACTAGTTTTACAAACACCAGATCGATATTTTTCATGTTTTATGCATTTGGCTGGAGTTTTCTTATATAAAACACCAATTATTAAATCATAGGATGTTATAACTTCATCATAGTAGTCTGGTAACTTATGCCTGTTTTCATGACTTCGTTGGAGGGTAATTCTTTATAGGAAAATAAAAATGAAGTATCTCGAATATTGTTTGTAGTGTTTTTATTTACATATTTAGGGGTTTCATATAGTCTCATAAAGTTATAAGTTATAACTTTTGAAAACATAGCATAGAAAATTGTAATTGTGTAAACTCATATTTGTGTGTATTCCAACAACAATTTTTTTCAACAAATTTAAAATTTTACGATGCTTTAAGAGAGGTTGTGAGTACTCCAATTGAAAATATAAGAAAAGTGCATTTGAAAAAATTTAATACTTTATTACTATTATTATTGTCATTCTAATTTGGAACCTTAAAAAATGCACGTGGGTGACCCGGCTCTTGATGTTGTCTGAAATCAAATATTATTGTTTATTCTTAATCTATAGAAATGTCATTCTGGTCGGAACTACTGAAGCTAAATCTCAAAACAAAAGTCCTTTTATTTTAGCAAAGAAAGGGTTGTAAAATAAAAAGTTAGGGGTGAAAAATTCTCGTTAGTTCCGACGAGAACTATAAGTGTGTAGTGTCCTGTTAAAATTTGAAAGCAATCGCTTTAGTAGAAAAAAAGGTAGGACCTGGGCCGACCAGAAAAACAATGTTGTGAGAAAAACGCGTTTACAGTTCAACAACTCCGAGGCGCTCTAGGAAACTTGTTATAACTCCCGGAATATTTCTAATTTCTGCCTGCAATATTCACTGTATATTCTCAAGACATTGTGCTTTCAAATTAAGTAAAAAAAATTTCGATTTTTCGAAAACAAGTTACCAGACTACTACCTTAAGTTGGCAGTGATTGATTTCACTATACATATACATATATCAAAAAAACGTTGAAAGCTTATCAATGACACCTGAATTTTTAACTGATAAAAAATCAAATTTTGGTTGGCTAAAATCGACAAGATGATAATATAATAAACCCTATTTTCACCGCAGAGAGTATATTTACTTACTACCTGGACTTACGTTCGAAGGGAAACTCATATCAGATGAATTAACGCACAAAGGAATTTACTTGCCTATATGAAATTACTCCATTTTCCTTACTAGCATAAGATCGTTATAATCTGTAGGAGAAAAATAGTATATTTTCAAAAAAATTGTCCTTCATACAGTTAGTGAGTGGTAGTCACGAAGACAATTTCAGTTCATACACTCAGTTGAGGCGATCCTAATACATGGATATCACCTGCAGATATCATTAAAGAAAAATATCTTGAATATATATGTTCCCATATGTATAATAACGAACACATGTAAGTACTTTATTTTCCCTTGCGCTTAAGGAATTGTAGATTAGCAAAAAGTATCGACTTTAAAGCACTAACCGCTGAATAACCATGCCATGAGAAAATGTCAAGCAGAAGACACGCTACTTCACCTTAACAAAAGAAGAAGCAAACCTAATAAAGTTTTGCCAATAGCTCGCAACTCTAACTCGCACATTCAAAGTCAATCGAAGCGACGCTACTCGAACAATCTGCTATCGTAACGATTTAGATCGCATGACTTTTGATACCAATCGCAAACACGTACGCTGAGCGCACACATTAACTTTCACTTGCGCGTCTCTTGGCCAATTGAATCAGCGGGTGCTTCGTGCGCATGCGCAGCAACACCACTGTTGTATGCAGTTTCGAAAAGTAATGTAAATAATAAAAATGTATGGCGTAAAGCAAGTAACGATACGAATAGAGAGATACGAGAAAAGAAATCAAATGCGCCAAAGAGTATGACCTCACATGGGAGAAAATCTATTAATCGGCGCTTAAATAGGCGCGATTTTCCCAATCAATTAGTTGAAAAATAAGTATGTGATAAAGGCACGACAACAAAGCTATCGATGCTAATGACAATGCTGGTCAAATGTAATACAGCAGGCAGACCAAAATGTCAAAAGCCATGCCACATTTCAGTAAGTTACGCATTTGGCAAAATAAAAAAGTATTAATGTCAGAAATTCAATCGCTGCCGAACTCGATGGTCCACTGCAACGCTGACCGTTTGGTAATAATTCCATCCAAACACTTCGCTCACTGTCTCCGCTTTAATTGGTGAATTGTTGTTGCTTGGCTGCATAAACACAAATTAAAAGTGTGTAAACAAGTTTTTGGCGCTTCTTCACATAGCCATTCCTTGATATAGATATACATATTATATATAAATATTTACCCATATACCTACATATGCAGGATGTACATATATACACATACATATCTTGGCATAATAAAATGCATTTCTCTGCTCTTGGCCGCTTCATCGCATTTTTCGCTTTTAGCCGGTTTATTTCCGCCGAAAAATTTCACTACTTGATTATTGTTGTACATTTCTTAGCTTCTATCGGCACATGCAAATATATATGTATGTTTGCATATGGACGTCTAAAATTTCGTCACAACAATGGTGTGCTGTTTAATTATGTTGCGTTGCTTGTTTCCTTGTCCGTCGAGACTTTTGTTTTTACCCACTGAACTGAGAGTTTTCAGTTTGTTTACCCACTTGTTTGCTTAATTTCATTGCATGCTACCGCCGACTTACTCACTCACTTAATACTTGCTCTAATGTAATTTGTTGTCTTTCATTGTTATTGCATATGCTGTGGCTCTTGTTGTTTTTGCGGTCAAATTAATAACCTAAATATGGGAAAGTTGAAGCAAGAAACTGGTTTCAATGACCTTAAATACACTCACAGGAGAATAATATGTATGTGAGAGCAAACTAAATGGAGAGTGTCAAATGAAGGAACTGTGGAATGCGTAATCAAATTATTCCTTACAATACTAAATACTTATGTACATATTTATAATACTGTAACAAAAATATTTGGAGAATACTCTCCAGAAGTCACTTGGTTTCGCACATTCATTCATTTCTTCATTAAAAAAAAAAATTATTACTCTCGTATTAAAATTTCAGCTGTTGTAGAATATACAATGTTTGCCAAAAGTTCTCTCTCGTCGAGGTCTTCATTCAAAATTTCGCACTTACTTATATAATTACTCAATTAAATCCATCAACAATTCAGAGAAATTTTAGTTTTAGAGATCTTCAACTGGAACTTCGTTCACCGATTACATCCTATACGGTCGAACTGGATTAACCTAACAGGAATAATGGGAGTAAACCGAAATTTCCGGAACGGAACGGAACGGAAGCGAGCGAACCATTGTTATGATGCACGAACTGATACAGCATCGTCTCCGTAAACTTCGCAAACTTCATTGGTGTATTGCGTTGCATTCTAACCCTTTTTTACAAAAATTTCAAAACAAAGCAAATTTCTTCATTATTTTCACTCATTTTTGAACAGCTGTAACTTTTTCTCAACTTCCCCGAATAATTTTTGTTTGGTTATATGAAGCTTAATATCTCACCTTTCCGACACTATATGCTATGACACATGTGATTGGGAGATATACGACTGCAACAACATCTATTGACAAAATACGAAAAGAATTTTCGACTAACCAATATAGTATAAGTTATATCTATACTCTCATATTTATATAAAGAAATACTTTAGCAGACCAAACATCCAAATAATTTTGAACATGTTTTTCTCTTTGTAGACACATAAAAATAATGTTTTTTATATTGAGAAAAATCACTGAAACTTTTAATTTTTATTTTCACATGTTTTTGAGAAAATTGAATGAACAGCTGGTTTATTCGAAAAACTGTAGGAAAATAAATTTCGGACAAAAAAGTCTTAACATTTCCGTCATAAAACTGCTTTGTTTTAGAGATGTAAGCGACTTGATAAAAAAAAAAGTAAGAGAAATATAGTTTTCATACAATTTTTGCATTTATAACTTGATTAAATGACTTTATCCCATTTTTATTTAAAAATTTTCAGCTGCTAAAGATGGCGGCGGGTCACACAAAAATGGCCTGGTGTCTGCAACTACGGAAATGTTGGAAAACGCTTTGAAAAAAGATCACGACTGCCTGAAAACAAATCAATCCTTCTACCACTTTTTTGACTGTTTGAATTTTTTACAAAATTACAAATTTTAATTTGGTTTAATGAGACATTTATTTATAGGCAATGATATTAATATTTGAGTGTCCCTATGAACAAATTTTTTCCCAGAAGCTCCAGCTAAAATATTACAAAGTTGCAATTTTCGTTCAATGAATAAGATTTCTTGAATTCCCTAAAAAAAATTGTACACCTCGTGAATAAAATTTGAAGGTAGACATAAAAATGTCGGTAGTCAAGCTTCATTCAAGTTATACTGCATATTAACTAAAACACTAAACACTTCTTCATTTACTTTCATCCAACACGCGCACCACACTCTGGACAGTGTCTACAGGCTGTATTATTAAACACATCTGTGCTGCACCTAGTTAGCGACAGGTTTATTTCCATAAATGTGCCCTATATATTCACAAACAAGCATATGTTAACGCTATACAAACAAACGTACATACACTTAGATACATGTGTGGAGTTAGCATAAAATGTGCTTGTGCACTCATTATTCAAATGCTCTTCACTGGCAGACTATGGTATAGTAGCACGTTCTTGCATACATTCGTACATACATACATACATACATACATGAGTATATAAGAGTGTTGTCATGTGTTAGCGAAATGTGACAGTGGTGACATTATTTGTTTTTACAACCAATCAAATGTAAAATAAAAACTTGACACCGTAGTGTAACCTGTAAATTACCGTTAACCACCACAAAGCATTCAACAACGCACATTCACACCGGTGCAGCGACTCATGTGCATTTACACCTCAACAAAGCATGTGCATCCGCATGCAATTTTCTTATTACCGTGAAATCCGCTCGTTTGTGCTTCGTCGGTTTTAGTTTTGTGGCACATTAATCAGCTGCCGTGAAGCGCAATTGCTGTTGCAAACTAAATGGATACTGCGATGAAGCAATTCCGCCTGCTGCAAGCATTTGACAGTGAAAATTTTCATGGCGCCGGCTTCGATGATCGTTACAGCAGCAGTAGTGGCAGTTCTTAAGCACTATCAGTTGGTTCATTTGTTTTGTTTCCTTGCGAGATCTTTAACAAAATATAGATTTGAAGAGTATTCATATAACAAATCTTGGAAATAGTTCTCATTCTCAGTATCAGTCAGGTAAATTTCTCTATTTTGGCACCATCTACTAATTTTACAGCTCAAAGAACTTTAGAAATATCAAATTGTCTGAAGGGAGTATTCTGTTCTGGTAGCCCCGAAGCTAGGAATACCTCGAACGTTCAAAACGCTCGGTTTTTCGGCAATTGCTGGAAATCAATTGTATATGAAAAAACCCAATTCTTTTTTTTAACCTTTGATATTTGCTAAAAATATTACAAATTAAAAGAGAGATTTTTGAGAGATATTCACGCCAACCAACCAGTTGCCATGGCACTTAATTATAATATCTGTGTCATCGAAAATAACACAAGACTTCTTACTATTTTTTTTTTTTAATTTTTTTCCGACTTTTCAAAGTCTTTTTAGCTTAAAACACGTTGTATTTTTTTGACAAATTTCTAAATTTAAAAAAAAAACAAATGGTGTTCATTACTAAGGCTATAAACATTATATGGCAGTTGTAAAGCCGCAAAAGTTGAGTTTTAACAATATTGAAAAAAAGCATATAATTTCTTTTATATTCTATATATTAAAAGTTAATCAGTGAAATAAAAAAAATATATCCAAATATCATGTTTCGTGTTTATTTGCATTCCATCGTCAAAAAAAGAACCAAACTTTGAGATCGAATTACATTTAAGCTCAATATCACTGAACTAGAGAATAACTTTCGCCTTTTAGGGTATTTATCTAATATAATTTACAGATTCAGAAGAATTTAAATGAGCAGTTGGTTCGAGACATGGTATAGAGGGCCGTGAGTATGAAAATCTGCAACAGAATTTTCGAGTCTGGAATAAATAATCGAGACAATGATACCTTGTCTTGTCTAAAAAGTACTGTCCGATGATTAGCGATGTCGCTTACCATTGAATAGAAAGTGTACAAGATCTCAATATAAGCTGCATTAAAACGCTGATCTCACTTTTGAAATATTTTTTCTTTTCTGCCAGAAAATCTATTTGCAAATATTCGCCCTAATACTCCGTTGATGTGATTAACAATACCAACATAATTTTCTTTATGCTACGGAATATTAATGGGACAGGATTTTCTGAAGAATGCACATATACTATATACACCTCTAAATATATGCTCCTACTCTTTCCTTGATAACAAATATCTGACTACAACCTTAAATCCCTCAAATCGCAGGTCTCCATAAAATTCAATATTCGTCCCATAAAAAATTATTTCTAAATACCGTTATTTAGATTACTTATACTAGACAAACAAACTGTGTGCACGCCATAATTTTCACTTTCCAATGGTTATCATTATTCTTCGCGCTTATTAATAGCCCCATTTATAACTGTTTTACACTTACCGTTTATGCTCCGTGCGCTGGCTGCGCCCACACCAGCACCAACGCCAACTGGTGTGTCGCTCGTTGCTGTTGTTGCACTCCAGCTATGCGCGAACGGTAACGGTGTTAAAGTGTGGATAAGTGCGAGCAACACTAACACATAACTCGGCCCTGACCAATCCATTGGGGACTTATGCTGACAAGCTAATAATTTTCTGCGATCTCAGAAGTTGGTTGGCTGTTTTTGCTGTTGTACTGTCAACGCTTGTTGACAATTGACAGAACAATAAATTTATTGTGAAATTTTAGGTCTCCGCCGAGACGCTTGATTACAGTACTTGAATGGGGCACGCTTTACTTCGCTCAACGTTTACAAATTATGCGCACTGATACCGTTATTTATTACGAGCATGGAAATAAAATTCTTTCATAAATTTTCCATTTTGTCTAACACAAGTTTTGTTTCTGTTTATGGTAGTACACAAAACGCTGACGCCGATAAATGTGGCATACCTCTAGAGCTAGAATTCGTAAGGTTTTATGCAAATAGAAAAACACTTCTATTGATGTAAGTTTTAGGTCAATTCAGCGGTTCTACACGGCTTAATGTCTTGACCGCTTCTATGCCACACTCTTTTGACACTCGCAGGCGCGCACGAAACACACACACATCCGTTTATATGGAACACTTCCCAGTAGCCTCTATGCCTCCAAAGCGTTGTCCAAAACGCTTGCGCGCACACATGTCCACTGATAAATTATGCAAAAAACTGTAACGATCGACGAAAGAAATGGAAAAACGGTAAAACCGATCAAACAACAATTTTAATTTCACCGGCACATATGGCGACTCTTACACGGTGATCAACTCGATTTGATCGCTTTTTACTTTTCAACAATGATTTTTTTCATTCCGAAACACAATAGCAGCAGCTCATCTGCAATGCTGGTGTCTCCGCTTGTTAGCTGGCGGAAAGAAAGATTCGTTGCAAGCGCGTCCAAGTTCAAGGTAAGATTAAGCCATGACTGGCATACGTAAGAAGCTTTATACCAAAGCCGCTGTGCGCAGTAAACAAAAATCCGGCGTTGAAGCGCCAAAGAGAGCAGAGAGGGAGCGCTAAACCTTTATATTGGAGTGTGCGAAGTTCTTCAGGCAGCAGCGAAGCAACTGATGAGGCATTAGTTGAGAGCTAGAAAGAGTACCGGCGCTTATTAAATCGCTCCAAGCACCGATATCAGTGGTGAGCATATTTCGAGTCTCGCACTTTCGTGAGCCATAAATTGCCTGACTCTAATGATTACTGTAAATGCAGTAGTTGGTGTCAGCGAAAATCGGTGATAATATGTCTCTGCTACCGTAATATACATATATATAAGCAGCAGCAGTTATTGTTGGTAAGAGGAAGGACTGGTAGTCCAGACAGGAAGGTTACTTTAAGCACTTCTTTCACATAAAATAGTCGTATATATTGACAGACAGTGCCTATTACAGCTAAGATTTTCAAATTTTAATATTTGAGGAGACTGTTATTATAGTAATTTATGCTTATTTTTCATGTCAACAAGAACTTTAGTAAAAGGTAGGTTGCAAAAAGCCCTAAAATTATAATAAATCTTGAGTGCTTTACTTTCATCAGTTTTCCTTTCGAAAAGCAAAATAAAAGAAAAAATACAAACCGTTTAATAATAAAATTTAAGGAGTGTATTTAAAAATTCACTGTTTTCGTTTATGTTTCATGTCATAAATATTGCCAAGTTGGTGCAATATGAGTTTACACTGTTTATATACAACATCTGTGTAGGGACATGGTACATACATAAGTACACAAGTACATAAAGCATGGGCTTAAGTTGTATATTGTGACACAAAAGTTCCTGGAAACTGTAAATAGAACGAAAAATATTTAATTATTCATCAATATTTATTCCCATCAGATGTATTACACTTATGACAATAATTTTGTCAGTATTCGAAACACTTTTCATAAGCACTGTTTGGGATGGCCTTCAACTCCTTCAGCAAATTTTGCTTTATCTCTTCGATCGACTGAAAACGAATTCCACGGAGCGACAATTTCAGTGTGCGGAATAAGTAAAAATCACACGGCGTCAAATCTTGTGATACAATGCCCGAAGAATTACAATTTAATGGTTCCTTTTTGTCACAACAATACCATGACCTAGAGGAATAGCCGTCAAACCTACTGTCAAAGTAAGATATAGCTTTTTTTTATTCAAACGATGTGTTACGTCGGCTTATCTTCGAAAAGAAATAGTCATTTTACTTACGGTTTTACTAATAGAAGCACACAAATAATCTCGAGTTCTTAACACTACCATAACCACGACAGAGCTGTACGCTATTTTATATTACCGAATGTAGGATGAGGCTGCTTTTCAGTAGACTTTTTCTCCACGACAACTAATTCTTTTCTGAACTTATAGTTTGTTATACTTCCTTTACATATTTTAAAGAGAAAATTTATTTTAGTCACCTAACGGTTGTTTTTAACTACAAATACTAATAGATACATAGATGTATGTACATATGTATATATAAATTATGAGGACGCGGAGACGTGCTGGAATCCGTGTAAGTGTAATTCCGTCCATCCGTCTGTCACCAATGACTTGAGAAAGTGATGAAGTTTGTATTGCAGATGGTTGTAATCAAATCATTGTCATGCTCATTAAACGCCTCTGTGGCACCGCCCACTTACCTCAAATTATCTCGGCCATTATCTACAATGGACTACTGAAAGACATAACAAAATTTTAAATTTTATTTGACTCATTCATTTTACATTATATAAATCAAGAGCTGTTAATAGAAATGAAGTTTTACGTAAGTAGTGTCTATCTTAAAACTATCTTCTAATATTTCAGGTATATTAATGAAATTCATAAAGCATGGTTTTTGGATGATAGAGTGCCCATATGTCAGAAATGGGTAAAATCAGGTTAAGAGTTCACCTAGCGCCCATACACCGAACATAACAATTTTCGAACTTGAGATTAACCATATACTGAGACATCGGTGAATATGCAAGTTATTCTAATGAAATTCAGGAAACCTCTTTCTTTGATGTTTTGCTGCCCTTGTTTTGAAAATGGTTATGTCTAGGTCAAAACCTCGTTTAGCCCCTAATATAGATAATTCTGATCTTTCCCATTTTATTCAGTGGGTTTAAGCCAATACAAAATATTTTAATGAAATTATGATGTTTCTTAAGCAGTAGCTGAATATGAATGAAATCGGTCTAAGCCCCAATCTTAAAGATAATATTAAATAGTTAAAGTTTTAATAATAGCGACTTTTAAGACAATTCAAAACACTAAATAAAAGCAAAAACTTGAAATGATTCAGAATTTTCATATAAAAAAATATATATATTATACTTTTTGAAGCCTGCTACTATAACAAACAAAATTTTGACTTTCGATTTTAAATTAACTTTGACTAATTTTTCTTCAATAAAAAAAAAAAATTCATAATATATCTGTTTTTTCTTCTTCTTCTTAATTGGCGTAGATACCGCTTACGCGACTATAGCCGAGTTAACAACAGCCAGGCTGATTATTAATTTTCATTGCGGGTGTTTTTTACGTGGCGGGTCCCAAAGCCAGCGCACAACCCTATGCAGGGAATGTTTCACCCTCTCACTTTAGCTCGCCTTCAAACGGATGTTCTTAGGCTACCCAGAGGATACTTGGTCAAAGACCGGAAGTCGTGAGCTGCTCGAGTGACTATGTAGCTATGTAAAAGAATCGTTTCTGGCCACTCCCAAGTGAATGGCGATCAGAGAACTTTCCTCACTTGCGTGAACTTCTACACATGACTCCATCCAATGGAGGGCTTTACGTTGTGCGCTGGGCTTGGGACCCGCCACGTAAAAAACACCCCCAATGAAAGGCAACAACAAGCCTCGGATGAGTGACTGCTGTTGTTGACTCGGCTATAATCGCGTAAGCGGTGTCTACGCCAATTAAGAAGAATATATATAAAGTAAAATAAGATATATGGAATTTATGGCATTTGCTATTAATTTGTTTGATCTTCAACCTATTGGGGAAAATGCGAAATAATTGTGTAGAAAATTTTAATTCAACACCACCACCAAATACACTCAAGTATACCTTGTTGCGCACGCACACACACAAGGGGGTTTCTGTGCCTCACATCCGCTGACTTGTGTGGAACCCGCCGCGCAGAACCACACACTTGATTGACTAGCTGCGCATCTTCACTTAACTGGCCAGCGCTACCGCACTGCAAATACAAAAACATTGCTGAAACAACATAAGGCAGTGCAAAAAAGGAAGGAAGTAAAACCAAATAGGGAAAATCTCATAAAAACAATCATTTTCATGCCTTTTCATTTCATTGCTGCCGCTGACACTCGCTTTCAGTAACAGCGCGCAGTTGTTGAGGTTGTGGCTGCATCTGGCTCCATTGCATACAATGCTTTGTGGGAATAAAAATGACATCTTGCGATCTGGCTGTCGCGCTGCTGCCCAATTACAGCGTCTCCATGGACCACAATGTATGCAATGGTGGTGTGTTGTCCCAACACTCGACAAGCAGTTGCCATTGGCTGTCTGTCGGCGCAGAGGCACGGCTGTCGAAAGGCCAGCCAGTTCTCGGCATTCGCCGCACGCGTACCTGTGTGTGTTGAGCGTCAGTGTCAACGCCGGTGGCGAGGGAGAAACGAGCTATGTCACCAGTCAGCAGCCATCAGCGGAGGTGGACTAATGTGATTATGTGGTTGAACATAGTTATCTAAATTTGTATGAGGCGTCTTATTTGTTTCGACAGCCAAAGATGAAGTGAAATTGTGTGCCCACTTCCAGCTCACCTACAACTTCACTGATACATGTAATTGGTGCTGCTTTTATTATTGTTATTATTTGTTTACAATTTTTTCCAATCATTTAAGAAATCATTTGAAAACAAGGCTTATAAGCGAACTGTGCCACCGCTGTACTTTGTTGGTGGGCACTTGCGTTTTTAAAGTGAAATACGATTTGTGCGTTTCACTTGCCACATCCACCGAACAACACCAATAGTAGTACCTGGCGCAAAAGTACATTTATGAACACTCGGTGGCATCACACCAGTTGTCAAACACCTGTTATCGGCGCATTAATTGAGGCGCATATTTAGCGATGGCAGCTGGCAAACAGCGCAAGTGCGCAATAACCAGTGCGCTGCGCAAAACCTTTTGCAGCTCACTCGCTAGCGCTATCGCTGCTCGCAAAGTACTTTTTGTTGTTTTTGTTATCGCAAATGCGACACTGCCTCATACAAAGTAGATTGGCATTTGTTATCATCTCCACTTTGTCATTGATCTATGCATCAACTTTCCATCAAAAATCACCAGACAACAGCATGTTGTTGTTGTTGTACAATTGTGTGTAAATCACCCATTAAAGTAATTCGCCACGTTTAATTTGGTCATTTCTAAGCGTTATGTGCACAACCACTATTTTGATTGCACACTTCGTGTTTTTTCGCCGCATTTACACAATATGACTGATAAGCGCCACACCTCATTAACAAACATATGATTTTATTGTAGGTACACACGTATCACTATTTTGCTCGTTTATCGAGGGTGAAATTATTCCGTTTGATTATCTGTGGCATGTGCAATTTGGCATAGGAAAGCCTTTTCTGCCAAGTGGCACTGCGTTTATTTGTATTTGCAAAGATCTTGCTTGTGGGAGGGACACACCGTATGTCAAATAAGTTTACTTATACTTAACGGTACATAAATTGCTACTTGGAATACGAAAGTGAATATCATTTGCTAATAATTTCCCAGCACCTATTTTGTTTAATCTATAAGAAGACGATCCTTAATTAAATCTAGACTTTTTGTAAAAATGTAAATGGATATAGTATTCCATACACAGTACTGAAAATAAAAAAATCAGTTAGTATGAAAATTTAAATTATGAGCTAAAATATTCATCAAAGTCTTTTCACACGTCCTCTATCTTTTCATACCAAGCCTCCAAAGGGGTGGAATCAAGTTCGTTTTTGTCCTTCGGCTTCTGTGCAGCTACCTGTTTCTTCTGAATTGCCTACAGGTTTTCGATCTGGTTTAAATCCCATCTTTATACCTCTTTCAGCCATAAAATTATGAACCTGTAAAAAACCCAAGGTAGAGGATCACACTTAATTATGAATGTATCAATCTCACGTAGCAGAATGAAGAAAAGCATTACTTATTATGTTGCAGAGTATTAAATTTCTTCCACAATTCTCGTTTAGGCCTCACTGTTAACTCTGCCTTTTTTTCAATTACAGTCCAGACCATCCTGCTTACTATCTAGCATACTGAGCTTCTCACACATGATGGCTACCATCTGATCTAGAGATATTAAACTCTGATTCATCCGTATATCACTGATCCACCAACCAATTTTAATGCTTTTTGGCCCATACAAATCACAGTTTCTGCATTCGTTGGCTCAAAAAAGGTTTTTTGGCTTGAACCCTGCAACTCTGAGTCTCCGGGGTAGCCCTGATGCATCCATTATCACTCCTATCCTATTTTTAATATTTGGCGAGGACTAAAAGTCATCTAGTGGACAAATCCGTCGGATGAACCTGTCTTGTGCAATTATCGTCTTTATGAAGCAAATGAATACCTCTCCCGAAATATGTTTGTGAAATGTGCGATGTGGCTATTATTTTTAGTAACAGCAGTCATTTGTCGTCGTTTTTTATTCAGATGCACTTTCACAAACTTGATCGTTTAATGATGCAAATCAACTCTTAACAGCACTATTATATACAACACTGTATGCATAATAGAATGAATGAATCTCATGTTATAATATTTGACTTCATATTGCAAATGCATTTTCTATACGCCCAATTCTACTATGTCCATTTGTCTGTTCGACGGCTCAAAACGGCAATAGCTTTTATAGAAAAATAAAGAAAGGCTGTACTACAGCTTTAATACCCTTCACGAATGCACTTGCTGAATCTGAAAATGTATCCGGGCAACGGTTTACTAGTTCCACGTTGTTTGATTTTCAATATACAACCTCCAAATCGAATTAATGTTACTTACAGAAAATAGTGTTTTTTTTTTTGCTGTAACTGACATCTATTCAATGGCTACTGCAATCTCCCGTGCTGTCTGTTATAGACTGAGATGTTTGATGTCAACTTGTAACCATATATCCCGAGAACTGAGGGACTAGTTCACATATTTACAGTCAGACAGACGGGCATGGGTAAATCAGCTCAGCTCGTGACATCGTGAACCGATTATTTATATTTTTCATGGTCCTTGACGTTTCCTTTACAGCTTATGTGGAAGGATCTGTTGAAATAATCAGAGTAATGTCTTTTTGTTCTAAGAGAGCTTTTACTGTGTCCATTTTCTTGTAGATTTAAAGAGTTGCAGATATATATCTCATCCTCGCACTCAACTCAATACTGGCTTATGCCGAATCTATTTTACAAAGTTTCTGAAATTTAGCGCTCATCGCTAAAGTGGTGTTGTTTTTGGAAATTATAATTTGGAGGCACTATCAGTTATGTTGAGTTATTTTAAAAAATCCGGCCGTCTTAGAGAAACACGCCATAGGTGGTTTTGAATTAATCTCAAGTTAATCTGATAGATTTGATAATCACACGTATGTCGCGAGCTGCTTGAGCAATTTTAATCCAATTCCTTTGGTCAGCACCGAGTATTAGTGAAATATACATATAAGGACTTAATATTTGACTTGTTATGTCTTGGCTAGTCATCATCAGGGCATTTGCATTAATAAGAGTTAATTTTGCGTTTAAAAACATTTCAGTTCTCTATACCGAAATTACAATTTAAATTTTATTTGAAAGTGTTGAAATCTGAAGCAAAAGCATGCAAATTTATTTTCCTATATATATATACGAGTATATATATTAGTATAGCTGCCAACGCACGTGCTGATTATTATTGCATAGGTATCATAAGCCAGCTTTTAAATGTTTGAAAAAATTATTTCACTCACATCAACAATTGTAGGCAGCACCTGCTTGTAAGGAAAGCTTACGTACTCCTCCATGTATTACGATAGAAACTCGTTTTGATTGCTTTTAAGGCATAACTTTTACTCCAATCGCAAGCGGTTCGATTCGACATCAGCATTGAATGTTTGCTCCCAGTGTCACTTCAATTATAGTGTAAATTCAAAATAAAATAAAAATTATATTATAGCACCTCTTTGAGCTTAAGCAAATTCACCATTCAGCTGATCAGTCAATTAAACTTTTTTGAATACCGTGAGCACTTGTGGTGCCACAGCGTGTTAGCGCTAATTAAACAGAAAACGTGCGACAAAGCGACGATGGTAAGGCAGGATCGGTTGGTATCAAAAATGTCAGCTATTTTATCGAATTGCATGCAAACGCAAAAATAAATTTGCATTTTTTTAATTATATTATTTTTAAATAAGAAATCCAACTTTGTTATAAAATGAAAATTATTAGAATTTAAATTTAATTTTAAAATTTGTAACATTCTAGAACTAAATTTTGAGTAACAAAGTTTAGCACTTTCTTTTTGCCATTTGGCTACTTTATCGCCTTCTCCTTTTAACTGTTTTATTTTACTCTCTTTTCGAAATTTTTAACCAGAAATTTGTCAGATGTGCAAAATCGTTCTCTGGTGATTATTGCTTAAATAAATATATTAACATATATTTAAGGCAACACCAAAATAACATACTTCTGCAGTTTACTTGAGAAATTAACGGTGATAGCAGGTCTTTGGTGAAAACTTGACACATTCTCTTTCAATAACATATCCACCTTCCACTTTTCTCATATTTTGCCTGTGTTAAGCAAAAGATTGATTGCGCAATATAGTTAACAGACATACGTATATTATGCGTTTAAAATATTAGTTATTGACATTTTATTCTTCGCGCCACAGGCTTTAGCCATTAAATTGGTTTGTCACGCTCGCCATTGGGCGCAACTTTCGTTTTCACTAGTTCCCAATTTCCATACAGGTAATTGTGTTAATTGCCCGCAATTCAATAAGTATGCGCTAAAGCGTGAAGTGTCAGCGATTCGGCGTAAAGTGCTTATGCGCCAGCGCAGGCATTCATGGCATTCGTGTCCCAATAATGCTATGCACTTATGCAGTTTTATCACTTTTATGTAATAGCACTTGTTACTCACATCCATATTCGGGTGGTAATTGCTGCGCAACAATGAAACTGCAACGAAAGACTCAAGCGACGAACTTTAGTATTAAGGCGGTTATTGAAAATGATAATTGCTTGGTGCTAAGAGCTTTTGCTGCGTTCAAAGCGTAAGGGAAACTTTTCACGCTGGTTATTCAATTTCGATAAAGCCAATTGGCACTGAAATAGTCTTTTAATGCTCATGATTTAGCTTGTTGTTATTTGATTTTCACTTGCATTGATATTTACTAATGCTTTCCACCAATAATATAACTACTCCAAAGAAACACTCTTTTATATATTTTAAAGAAATTTTTAATAAAAAACCCTTCAAAATTTAATGCTTGTACATATTAGATTGCTAAGTGCTTTTAGTTGGACATTTTACTGCACCAAACAAACGATCTTGTAAGATACAAATCATTTTAAAAATTTTGATTTTGCTTATTAATTATTTTTCTTTTATCATATTGAAACATTTCTTTCATACAAAAGCTCGAAGAAAGCGGTTAGGGATCTTTATTCTTTTAAAGGGAAATGTGTACCGAAATTGAATTATTAAATATTCTTAGTTTGCTTACCCCACTAATGTAGCAATAATGAATGTATCTAACATAGGCTTATCAGGTTTCCAACGAAACTAGCTGTGCTTATGTTTAATGGTATAACTGAAATAGTTGCAATATTATTTGTTTAAAAATTACACGGAGAAGTATACGTATGTGCAAATATATCATCGTTCATATTATATTTTTTAAACATGAAATGTAAAATTAATGAGCTTTTTGCAAAAGCATAATATATATGGGGTTTTACCACCCCAAATGTTGCAAAATTTTAAATTTTCATTAAAAAAAAATAAAACTATGTTTTTTACTTTCACATCAGCGATCAATTGTAAAAGCCTTATAAAAATTGTCTACTTTTAGGCGAGTACAAAGCGCGATTCAATGTTTATTTAAAATCGTTTTAGTTATCTTCTCATCTTATGAAACATAGCAACCTTTTAGGCGGATCTGATGAGTATGACAGTTATGGGTTTTAAAATTTGAAGATTTTTCTAATCATCGCCGACGATGTTAACTACGTTGACTAACAAAATAGATATTTATATTATTGAAGGCTATATAAACTTTCATGGCTGCACGCTGCACAGCTGTTCATATCACAATGTTGACAATATGCATAGATGCCAATTGCGCATTGACAAGGCTGTCGAGAATGTAGCATAGGAATATTAAAGAATATATTTCAAATATCTCTAATGGCATTACATACGCTATACCATCTGACCAAAATTGACCCGCATTGACAAAACGTACACTTCTTTCATTTTAATACAAGTCTTGAAAGTAGCCTTCTACGCCGACCCAAACATGGCTTTCCTGAATCGAATTTTCCATATACTTATTAGGATCCTCGGCTGGGACGGCCATAAGTATCTTTAGTGAATTTGCAGCCCCATTCGCTAGATTGTTAAATAGCTTCGACGTCATTTATAAACCCACGACCAGTAATAATGCGTTTCATGAATGAAGGTTCCTCAGCTTTATGCAAACAACGTCGTTGACTCACCTCATACCCAAAATATTACCCACAATGCATTGAACCTATTCATAACAGATGTTGAGATCCTCTGCTAGCATTCTAAATCCAATAACACGATTTTCAAACACTGTTTTCTTACCTTTTTTATGCTACCTGCATTAACAGGAGTGGCTTATAAGAGACTTAGCCTGTTTGTTTTACTCTCCCATTACAGAATAAAGTAACCTCGCTTAGTCCCAGTGTTTGTTTCACCTTATTAGTAAATTGGAGGTCAGATCACGCGACAGAGCCTACAGACTATGTGATTATAATTAATATATTTATCAATAAGATGACATAGTCTTAATTTATTTCATTCACTGATTACCTTTTAGCCGGCAGACAATAAATGATATCAGAACACAATTTACTGTCTGTGGACTCTCTGGAGGATGGTGGACTATGCTAGCATATACAATTTAAGGATGTGAACGAATTGATCAAAAACAATTGTACCACTTAATATCTGTAAAAAATTATTCCAGCCAGTCTACAGAAATTGCTTCCATACTCAATTTGTACTTTATTTACGATTAGTTAATTACAATTACTTTAATTTAATATATAAATAGGCTTAAAACTATTTACAACAGCGGAATTATAATAATGAAGTGATCAGAGAGTTAATAATAAATACTTATAAAGAAACCCTGACGCAGTGACTATTGTCTTAAGACCCACATTCCTTACTGATTACCGTAAACAGGATTTGAGGGATAGTTTGTTGGTAGCATGGCAATCGGACCTTGATTATTGAGTTCGTTTTCCCCTTCGTTTGACGGTGTAGGCGCATAGGCGCCGTAGGGGTCACTGCGGCTCTCCCAACCGTTTGAGCCACCATGTCCACCAGCGCCATAACCCTGAACTTGACCGTTGTGTATGTGCAGGTGAATTTCCTTCGAAGGGTGTTGCTCGCTGCCGTGTGAATACGGCGCTGACGGTGCTGAGGCACCCCATCCGCCTGTTGCATGTGGCGTCCAAGTCTGATAATTCCACTGGGATGCAGAGTGTTCATAACCACCGAAGTTTGATTTCAGTGTAATGAACTTGGCAAGTATGGCGGCGGCATTCATTAGCACAAGCAATTTTACCAGGAATAGTGTTTTCATGCCGAGCATTATGAGGAAAGCCACCATAGCGGTGAGTATGCCAAATTTGAAGATGAGCGGAATGAGGGCCATTTGTAGGCGACGAATTTTACCAAAAGTACGACTCTCTGAAAGTGAAAAAGGAATGATACTTTGTGTGCAAATTAACAGAGATTTTTGGAAATTGTTCATTATTTTTTTATATTTTCTATTTTTTTGGCAAGGAACAAACATTTTTATGTTGTAAAAAAATCATAAAATTTACTTGGAAATAATATATAGTTGTTGTTAATAAGATGTGTTATTAAATACCATATTTTATAGCAGTTTGTCATATAAATGTACAATAAAGATCAAAGCATTATTATAATGGACTTTAGTCAGATCGGACTGACTACTTTTCAATATAAAAATATATACTATTCGAGTTGAACCTGAATATAAAGGCTTATGAATAAATAAGTTATGATTCTAATAAGAGGTAAGAACAAATGTTAAAAATGCATTTATGATGTTCCTATGTGATTCTATTACATGACATTCCATAATGTGATGTTTCATCACATGACCTTGCATCATATGACTTGTGCCGCAAATTTATTTATTTATGAATATGAAAGTTGTGATAATTTACCAAAATGGGTTTAATACGACCTCAGGGCAACTAAGTTATTTCTTATAATACCGAATGTCACAGAAAAACTGGATGATGAATTATACAACAAAAACGCAAAAGCAAAAATATTAATCAACAATTGAAGGCGGGAGTAAATGGCATTTCGTCCCTTCGACATCATATGTTCAAATTTCGATATTTAACAAGTTTATTTATGTTTTCACGCGATCTGAGGCATTACGTTAAGTGATAAAAGAGTCAAAATCAATCAAATTTGTGTGTTGAATTGACAGCATTGACTTATTTCAAGTCAGCTTTTTGAAGAAATTGCCAAAAATATCAATAAAAAATGCAGTGAATTTTGGAAAAAAATGTTTTTGCTAATGTAATTCTGAGTTTCTTTTAAGCATCTTCGCTTCGCAGCTATTGATAGTAGCGTGCGATTGAAACCATATCAAATTTCTCAAGCAATCGAAAGCCAATATTGCTGCGAAACAGCAAAACAAAATCATTTGAGATGAATCAGAGCTGAACATAATCACCAGAGGCTTTCGCGTAAAGGCGCAGGCCAATTCAATTTTATTTTGTTTACTTTTTCGTAATAGATATTTCTCATTGCAGTTGATGCATTGCAACCAATTGCGGCTAATATATTTTTCTCTCTAATATTACATTGATTTAGCATCGATATTTTTTAGCTATATGAAGAAGCGTGTTAAAAAGTCGAGGCATTATTATTGACCCAGAGTGCCAGAGAAACGAAAGCAATAGTTGAGAATGCAATGCACTTGTCTAAATGATCGTTCGTTGTATACTATGAACTGTGCACTTATGTAAGTGTGCCTGAATAAGTAGCAGACACGCATACTCATATCATTACACAAAAGTATCACAATTAAATGTGTACTTCTTCAATATCAGCCTATGCCTTTTTGCTATAATTAATGTGTTAACAGCTTTTGTTCATTCACAGTGGTGCAAATAAGTAAAAAGAAAGTCACAAATTGAAAAAAGAAAAATTTGACTACACTTGTTGATAATTAGTACCCAACAACAATACCTACAACATAATCAAAAAAGGTCATTTCACATACTCTTCAAATTGACAAAAGCTGACATCCGAATGGGCAAATAGTTACTAATGAGCACCTTTTTATGTTCACAACTAATTGAAATACGTTTGTACTTAAATACTTATGTAAACACTTATGGCTGCTTGTGCTCAGTTGAAGACAGGTGCTGCTTTCATTTGACCAACTGCCCTTCGGTCTTGAAATGACCAGTATTAATATGAATACAATTGAATTGTTATAACATGAATGATATATAATTCATGAATATCAAAGTCAAAAGTTCAAGAGTACAAGTAATTAAAGATTTTGTTTTGGGCCAACAATTTTTGTTCAATTTATCTGAGAAGAGTTAAATTTATTATATCTATTTTTCTGCTTTCCTTTTTCAATGCATTGTTGATGTCAAGAATAATATAATAGTAAAATACGTTCAACCGCCACAATGTCATTAATGACAAGAAATTTAATGCGAAAGTGAAAATAGAAATAAAGAGTGGAAATTTGATGTTTATTCTTATTTAATTGCGCTCAACATTTTCTGAAATTTTCATTTCAAATATCATGATTACCGATATGTTGAATAGTTCTAAAAATCCTTTGAATGACTAATTAGCATTATTTGTATTTGAGCAATTATCAATACAATTTTGTGCTAAAAGTAATTATGTGTTTTAAGAAAAAATAGGTTAGATTAAAATATCGATGTTAACAGGGATCAGCTGGTAAGCCCGGGCCGTTTTGGTACTACAAACTTAGAGCCTATCACAAGTTTAAAAGCTATGGCTGCCAAGATATTTCAACTGAATAAGAAAATATGGAGGATAATGAGGCATAAATTGTCACAGATGTGTGAGGTGGAGACACATATAATAATTGTGCCCGACAAGACATTTAGCCTCACCGCATGCATGCCTATTGGACAGTGTCCAAGAACTCCTATAACTGCATCAAGACCAGCGACCAGCGCCTACTTAGCAAACGCGAAGTCCATAGATCCAGATATGAGTAGAGCAAGGACACCCTCTCTCGTGAGCTAATCGGCTTTAAATTTCAATCGAAAAATAATTGCTGTATCGGTTTTGATCTTGCAGGACATTTAACTAGCCTCCCCAACGGTCTCAATTCACTACATATTCATATAGCAAACGACCGATTTTATTCCAACTATGATTCATGATGCCAAGACCTGAAAATCAACGTAATTGCCAACAGATATACTTATAGTTTCAGTTTGTTCAAAGTTCAAAGCTTGACTTTCCTCTTAACTTCTGGCCTATAAGTAGAAAATATATCAATGATGCTAAAAAAATCCTGCGGATTTAGCCTATATGCGGTATATTACAGGTCAGAAAATTTTCAACTAACTGGTTGTGTTATGTGTTAAAAATTTTTTTAAATCTTAATGTAAATCTCTAAGTCTTTGTTATTTTCTGTGTGGGTACACTATACTAGGCGATGTGGTCCATTTATTTTATGTACCACATGAGTCATGCACAAACTCACACCTAAGGATAAACACAGACAAATTGTGCAACACCATATTTCATCCCTCAAACCGCAAGCACTTGTGTCAAGAGATGTGTTGGAAGATAAGTACTAAGCACAGACACACATTTGAACAAGTAAGCATTTAAGTGCTGAAACAAATGCAAGTGAAATGTGGTTGCACTAACGGTCGCTAAAGTTTACGTAATAATGAATGACACGCATTAAAGCTTCTTTACACACTTCATTTGTTGCGTAAAGCCGTCTAAAGTACTTTGTATGTATGCGTAGTAAAATCATGAAGTGTCTCATGGTGCTGAAAATGAAAAGCCGTAACCAAGACATTAGTGGTACTTAGGAAGTGAACATTTAAAAAGACACGAGAAAAACTGGCACAAAAACCAAAACAATCGTTCAAAATCATTGTTAAGCAAAGTAAATTTTTTTCCCTTTTTTCCCCTTAAACATTTGCATCATTTGTTTTTCGTTTAGCGCACTTGATTGACTGATTTGTGCACTCACCTACAGCCGCCATCGCTGCATCGGAAACATCACGCACTTCACGCACCAGCGCCTTTTGTGCACCGGTGGTTGCGTCGGCATCGTCATCGCCGAAAAGGCTTTCACTCAAATCATCTCTTATCCAGTTCCACACATTGCGCACCATACCCCAAACACTGAACGATGCGGTGGCGTCTTCATTTTTCTCTGCCGCCGTCAACGCTGTTTCACTCTTCGCTGGTTTGTGAGCACCCGCTGCCGATTCTGCCTCACCATCCTCATCCTCATCCTCCTCCTCATCATCATCATCGTCGTCGTCAGCAGCTTCAACATCAGCCTCTGTGTCCGCTGCAGCCGCATTATCGGCCTCAACTTCTGCTTCATATTTCAATTCATCTTCATCATTTGCCTTCGACTCAACAATTACAGCAGCAGGTGCCACCACAACAGCTGGCTCCTCTGTTGCATGGCTTAGCTCCACTCTGCTGGAGTTTATATTGTTCGCACTGGCATCAAGAGCTTTTGTTGTTATCTTTGCCGCACCAGCTTGCCAGCTAAGCAGCGAAGCTGTGGTCAACAGCAGCGCTAATGCGATGGTTCGCGCGAAATTTGTGCGTGACTGAAAGTGAGGAAAAAAATGTCATGCTTTAGCAATATTTTCTTTAAAAGTGAAAAGTAAAATTTAAAAATATATATATTAAATGTCCATGAACCTAAATTAAGCCAGGTCAGTTATTTGAAACATTTTCACCAACTGTTATTCTCCCTGTCAATAAAAAGACTTAAGCAACGAACTTGCTTTGCTGCACCTAGGAAAACTGCTTTATCATGGCTTACAATTTAACATGGTGAGTATTTAATTCAATCTGCTATCTTTTAATTACATGCTGACAAGCTCGATAGCCTAGTGAGGGAATAACTAATTTCTTTTCCGTTGTATGCTCTTGAGTACGCGTACGGCTGTGTCATGTAATCTTTATTTCTTGCGGACATGCCCAGCTATTAATTATGTCATCTGCAGTTAGTGTGATCGTTTTGCTTAAATTACACATTACATGTTCATGTACTCTTATATAATGGCATAAAGTAAATGCATGTGGTAGCGGAAATTGGGTTACCAGCTTCATAAAACTCAAAGTAAATTGATGAGATAAAATGGTCGTCACCGTTTAATTACTCATTTATAAACACATCGTAATTTCACAGTATTTATTTTGAATGTAGCATCTATATTCGAATTAAAACGGAATGGAAATTTCATTCAGCAATCATTGTCGATTTTTTGCGATATCTAAACCAGAGCAAAGATCTCTGCATATCTTTTTGTGCTTCAAAAATGCATCTGTCAAAGGTATTATAGCCTCAGTTCAGCCAAAATGACTAGTTTGCAACATAATAATAAAGCATTTAGTTTAGAGAAATTGAGAACAGCTAAAAGCGACTTTAAAGAAATTAAAACAAACGAAAAAATTCAAACAAAGTGAGCTAACGGTAGCAATACAATATCATTACATCGAAACAACAAAAATTATATTCAAAGAAAGGGAATATTTTTGCTTCAGCTACAGCTAAGCAAGCAATTAAGTGCTGCTTTGCACGTCAATTAAATGTATATTGACTTTGTTCTTTACATTTCGGCAAGTGAAAGCTCACCAAAAATTAAAAGCGATAATTGCGCTAAAATGGAGCACACATTTGTATGTAAAAGAGTCAAAAATTTGCGAAAGTGCAACATTAAGTTCGCCTTTGGCAGTCTTTAGTAAACCCAATTAGGCGGGCGATTAGCACTGTTAACAAGCAGAAAATGCGTCAGAGCAAATACAACAGTTGTAAGCACAACAATGAAAGTTTATCTGAAGATCCCATAGCACAAAACGTAAAAGTTTAACCTTTATGAATTTGAAAAAAAGGCGTAGTCCGCAAACATTATGAAATAAGCAAATATAAATAAAAAATGAAGAAAAAAATATGAACTCATTTAAATAAAATAAACCATTTCTTTAGCCAAGTATGGACACGTAGTTCCGAAAAAACGCCAAATGAAATTGAAAGCAAGCGATTGAAGCTGAAACTCAGATGAGTTTGCTTTTGCGGGGAGAGTGCAAATATTTCGTTTTATAGTTATAGCTTTGTATTTAAGAGTTATCGTTTGTGTGTGTATTTGTTTTGAAGAAAGTGAAACAGCGCGAAACAGCAACAAAGTAACAAATGCTGCACCGCGAAGACAACCAAAGAGGCAGATTTACGTAAGCATGCAAATTGGTTGGAAATTCGCACTCAATTTAGTCACTCTCTTACTAAAAAGTAGAAAAAAATATATTTTTATAAATACAAAAACACTTATATATTTCAGTGACGGCGCAACTGCTTTCAATAAGTTTTGTAGTTGAAAACTTAAAATTTTGTTCATTCATTTTTGTTCTTGAGGATACTTTTGTCTACTCTGCAAAGCTCTCTTAACAAATAAGTGTGTCAATAGAATCAGCTCACGTCAATCTAAGCAGAAAAGTGTTCTCAAATGTTTAATTTGCATAATTGCTGCCGTCATGGTCCGTATTTAGCTACTCTTATTTTGCCAGCCGACAGTAAATATACGAAATATATATGAGTTCGTTTACATACATATTTATTTTACTCTTTCTGCGCAATTTTAAAAAACGTAAAATTTATGTCAAACGTTCTCATCAATGAAGCCAAATGTTGGTATTTCCATGTAAATGTCCACATTTATATATACATATATATATATAGTACATATGAATATATGTATGTAACTTAGCATAACTATTTATGTACAGAGTATTCAACGGTGCATGATTTTGATGGAAATTGTTTCGATTCTTTGCATAAATTCACACCGCTTTCTACTCGCTTTGTATTCGGCGTGCGAATTCATGTCAACGCCAATTAATTTTGACCACCTATAGGCACGTCTTATTTCACCTATCTACGGTGCGATTGTGCTGGTTTTGGTTGACCAAGTTTTTCGGACAAATGCTTAAGAAAGTTACAGAGTTGAAGCATAAATAAATAGCAGGAGAATTACTATTATTGAAATGTTGTACAAAAACATTATAGTTTGTGCTATTGCAAAGGGAATGAAATTTCAACTATTTTTGTCACAACCAAAAGCGTATGAGACCGAGATAACAATACAAATTTGAAAATTTCCTTTTTTGTACCGATAACATCAAAAAAATATGAAATCTTATTATTAAAAATATTTTATTGACCTAATTATTGAAATTAGTTAGTAAAAGATAGCTTGTGTAATACAGAATAACCTATGTAAAAGCGAGTTCGTTTCTTAATTCTTAAGTAATGAGCACAGTATTACTTCTTAAGCGTTTACCTTTTAAGCGAGACAAGAACGCTCGCTAAAATATCAAAATGTGTATAAAAGATACATACTATAATCAGCAAAAAATAGTAAGACTCCTTAATTTAAATTTTATGCCAAACCCATCCCTTGAAATTTTTTTTTTTTTTTTTTTTTTTTTTTTTTTTTTTTTTTTTTTTTTTTTTTTTTTTTTTTTTTTTTTTTTTGAGGTTGCTATGACTATCAGTGACATGTGTTCCAAATATCACATCAAAAAAATCATTCGTGTTTAATAAACGCATGTCTTTCTGGGGAACATAAAGTGCGATTTTTACGATGCGTGAAATTATTCAAGAAAGAAATTCCCCTAAATGTGTATGCTAATTAAATTTGCGCATTGATTCTTCGTAATTTTTTCATAAAACCTTCAACCACTATCGTGCAACCACCGCATTCTCCTGATTTAGCGCTGCGTGACTTCTGTTTATTTAGCAAACTCAAACGACGGCTCCGTTCAAACCGTTTTGAGATAATTGAAGAAATTAAACGTGAATAGCAAAGCGCTTTGAGGGCTATCCCAGAAACTGACTTTAACAACTTTTTCGAGAATTGCAAGAATGGTTGGCACAAGTGTATTGGGGCCAGGAGAGATTACGCTGAGGACTATCAATAGATGTTGAAGAATAAATTAAGATTTTTAAATTATGCACAAAGTCTTAAAAATTTTTGTTTTTAGGATATAGATTATAAAAAAACATGTTAAAAATTAAAGTTTTTTAACAAGATTCAACAAAAAAGTTCCAAAATGTCTTACGAATAATCAAAATATTTAACAATTTTCTGGTACACTGCTATTAACGAGTATTTGTCTTTTCTCTCTCTCCCTCTACTTTCATTTCATTCTTCCAACATTATAATGGCACGTGCCATTCACTCAACAGTTTTGCCAATAATTTTCGCTTCTAAATCAAAAGTGAATGTAAATATAAATAGCTCTTGTTGATACTTACCCAGTTACCCGATTCCATATAAACGTATTAGAATAACAAAACTATTTATTCTTTCCAACAATAATTAAAATCCTCAATGGCAATCTAGCACATCATTAAGATATTGAAAGAATTTCACGCATTTTTAACTGTGTTTAGAAATTTTGAACGATTCAGACTTTGTGACCTAAAGAGAAGATTGATTTAAAAGAAATAGAAGCATTCTTCCTCTGTTTTCTTTCTCATTCATTGCTAACAGCCAGATTAGCTTAAATGGTGCTAAACAAGGTCGTTAGTAGTTCTGTAAATCGATTTAAACGGTGTTCTAAACAAATAATTTGAAAAGCGAATGGAATATTTTACTTTCAAATATACTATAATTGCAATAAATTAATAAAAAATTGCAATATTTACTAAAGCTAAACACTCAAATAAATACAGAAATGAATCATGTCACTAATATTATCCAGCGCAAAACTAGTAATTAAGCTGTCAACAAATATTTGCGTGTGAACGTCAATACAATGATGGCAAACAAAAATCAAAAAGGCTTTAAATTAATAATAAAATTGTAATAGAGTTTGAATGCAAAAGAAAGCGGCAGTTAACAGTAAATAGTGACGATGAGCATGGCAAAATGGCAAGAAATGCTTTTCATACACATATGAGACTGTAACAAAAAGGTAGCACGCCAAAAAGTGGGTAGAAACGAGGTAAAAAGGAGCAGGGAGAAAATGAGCGCGAAAATAATGAATGTGCAAAATTTTAAAATAAAAATAAAAAGAGAGAAAAATAATCCTATGAAAATATATATACTGAGCAGGTTCATAAAAGAGATATATATTTGAAAGCTAACTGTTAAATTTACTTAAAATTCGAAAATGTACATACAGATCTTACACATCTTAAACACTATTTTGAATATTGCTGCATAGATAAAGCTAATCAATTGTGTGAACGTTGTCACTATTTCTTAAGCAAGTATGATGGAAATTCCACATCAGTCATATCGAAGACCATGGCCGAAAATCAACTTCAGCGATTTTAGTTTACAGCAGAAATATACGTATCTCCTCCGTAATGACGAAATCTTCTTTTCGTGAAACAAGTTAATAATTTCTATTATGAACCGTCTGCGCTGTGTAAAGTTACCATCTCGGAGCTCTCAAATGCAATTTTATCAAGAAACTTGACACAACAGTCGCGAGTGAACACCATTGGGAATCACCAAGGTCTCAGAAAATTAGGTTATCACCTTTTATTAGGTGTCACCTCTTTCAAAGTAGTTTAAAGAATAATCCTCTTGAACTTAATGATATCTTCAGGATTTGTAGGAATGATCATTGGTTTATGAAAATAAAGATATACTAGCCAACTTTAAAGCCTATTTTGAAACAAAAACTTAGACAATTCCACAATAAATGGTAACGAAATCTGAATAAAGGATATGTTTCCAAAAATATGTACCAAAAATTAATTTTTCTTCACTTCCATATGAACTTTTCAGTTCGCTGTTGTTCAAGTCCCTTATATTTTAAGTTATTTGTAGAAAGAATTTAATATTCTATAACTTCAGACTGTTTGCTTTATTTTAAGTCTTTTGACAAATATTGAAAAAATTGTTAAAATCAATCGGAAAATTACATAACTCACACATCATTTAATCCACTAAAACTCTACAAATATTTTTCAAAATTTATGTCGACATAGTTTTCGCTATAAACAACTACAAAAAGTCCTTTTTATCGTACAAAATGTTTACGATTCACATTTCTACACTTTTGTACACAGAAAACCGACATAACAGCGGCTACACCTTTGTTTACTTTTACCACAGCAACAATGCTGCAAGTCCACAATAAACTTCAAATGAGGTTAATGTGCCACAAACGTGCATTTTGCATGCCAATCAAAACATTAAAAGAGAAGGCCGCCTTATTTATATTTTTTCAACTTTTTAAAAACATTTCTTGAAATGAAATTTTCTCTAACTACTCACCATTTTCTAAAATCCTTGGAAAAAGCACACACTTAACAGTTATCGTTTGTATGAAGTTAGAATTTTTTATACAAAAATTTCTAAATTTATTTTTAGTTCTGTACACACTCAAAAATTATTCGATTATTTGTTCCAAATTAATTGTTTTTGTTTTGTTCCTCGTAAATTTCGTATTCACGCAACGTCTGTTCGACTTTCTCGCACGCTTCACAAGTTCACGTCAGTAAAGCGGCAAGCACACGTTAATGCTCAACGCAAGTAAATTCTTCCTCGATCGAAATCACGGAAACTGAAATGTTGGCCGCTCGCCACCAACGCCACCAAACCTGCATATGACTACCACAAAGCAAAGCTGCACGTTCCGTTTCGGTCAAGCCGCACTCGAAGACTGGTTCGCTCATCTGCACCAAGTCACCAAGACAAGTTGGCTGCCGCAGCGACTCACATACACACGTAGCACCAACTCCATCTCTCCAAAAGTCATGTTAATATGGATTTGAACATTTCTTTACAAATTTCTTTTGCGCTTTTCCCAAACATTCACACACTCACCTGCAGGCACGCACGCATATCGCACGCACACATTGATGTTAGCTCTTACAACATTTGTTGAAATTATTTTAAACGCTTTTCGAAGATCTCCACTGCTTCATCTTGTATTCCTCGCCAAGAGCGATCCCAATTACAGCTGCTGAGCTATGCTGAGTCGAGCTTTTACGCCACACTGCACTTAACATAGTTTGCTTCACTTGTTGCTTTCGGCTTAGCATCTCGGTGACACAACAGCAACGGCATGTCTACTCAATCAACAACAACAAAAATAAAGTCAACAGCGTCTTTCACAACTGTTAGACGTTTTTCGTCTGGCACTTTCTTCACGCATTTTGTGTACTTTGTTGTTGTTGCTACTTGCTTTTCGTTTACCACCAATCACTTTTTACTCCACTTTGGCACTCATATGTGGCTCTGCCAGTTTTTTCCGCGTGACACGAGCTTTCCGCTTGACCGGCTGCAGCTTCAAGTTTGTTATGAATGAGCATGTGAAGCAAAAATGTGATCAACATGCTACGAGACACTTATGTCAACATGTATGTGTGTGTATTTAATTAATAATTTATAATTTGTGGCGTCATTACAGTTGCGATGGCAGAGTGTTGTTTTTCATCTAGAGTGGCTGATCAAGTTGTTTGGTATGTTTCTAGTGATGACGGCGTGACTTAACATAATACATGTCTGACAAAATTTGCTAGCATTAGTTACTCCAGTTTTGGATGATTCCTGTTAATAATTTTGCTTCATAATTAAGTCAATCGCAAGTAAGCCTGTGAAAGGTTTACAAGAGGCAATATACTTTTACTTGGAAAAATACTACCGTGTAATGTCTTAAAAATATCTTAAAAAACATCTCTGTACACTTGCTCTTGTGATCTAGTTCAGTTGGTAATCCAAGGTTCACCTAAAGGAATAGGCGCGATGTCAGACGATCACCCTAACTACTTACCTACTTGTGATTTAACCTTAAGAAACTTAGTAAAGTGGATGGAGTCAGAATAACATCTATGAATCCGAATCTTAAATAAATAAAGCAGCTGGCAGGTGGAAAGAACTTAGGTGTGTTAGCAAATTAGGCGAAGTGTTCGACGGCGTTTTGTTCATCTTCACGTTTGTAGGCAATTACAGTACGTCGTTCTTGCGGCCTCCCCTTTAAACCAAGCATATTCCTAATTCTGCCTGATTTATTTAAACGCCTGACTATAAGTATGAGTAGTTTGTTTCTTTATAGGAAACAATTGAAGAACAGCTTTCAAAAACGAAATCTAATTAAGGTCATCTCAAAGTAGGCATTGCCAAGCCGTCGAGTGAATTTTTTTTTATAAAGTTATTTAAATATTTCCATTAAAAGGTAGCGAAATTATATTTCCCAAATTATTGAAAGATTTTCCGTACTTTTATTTATAGGATTCTATATGCACGAATTTATTCGAAATCCGAAAGAAGTTGTTAGTTTAAAAACTTCTATATAAATTACAAAAATATGGATTTTTATGAGTGCTATGATTATAGCGAAAAACGTTTCGGAATGATTTTGTCTGACCTTTTCGATACGGTCTTCCGCAGACTTAGCGACAGTTTGTTCTATTCTGCTTAAAATTACTTTAGACTTTTATTAATATGAATATATTCAATAGTATTTATTTTGTTGGAAATATTCATATATATTTATGCCGATATTAAATAAGATCCATTTGTGGCGTTCCGAGCTCTTCTGCCGTATCCAGTACAAATACGTTTGAATATTGCCACACTCAACTCAACGGGAAAGATTTCAGCTTAGGCACACAAAACTAAGAAATGCACTTTGACTAGTTAAAAAATACGTATGGAAAAATGAAGATATATTTATTTATTTATTTATTTAAAAGAGAACTAATTATAAATAACTAATCCACTTGTAAGAATCAGCACTGGCTGCCAGGGCCTTCGGCAAATGAAGATACATATACGTATACAATGTTTAGTAATTATTACTTCAAATATATGAAAGAATATAATTCTTTAATGCCCAGAAAATACATTATTCGTTTATTTAGTCGATTTTCGTTTTCACAGCATTGCATAACGGTTTTTTGAACATTCATCGTTACATCACCTAAAGTCTTCTTCAATCACTCATAAAAATTTTACGAGTTATTATCAATAGCAAACAGTTAGAATGTCATTTCAAATTTGTATTCGAAAACGATTATGGAAATGTTAGAATATTTTTTAAGTATGTATATGATATGAAACCGGTAATATTAACACCGTTATTTTGTTGCAACAAAACTTACCCACAAATATGAATGGACTGCTACAATGAAACCGTACATTATTTGTTGCGTTTTCAATTACAACAACTTCAACAATAGTGTCATAATTTCACACTGACCGTGACACAGCTTGTACGTAAGGTCAACGTTAACAGCCATTCATAAAAACGTCACTGACAACATGGTGCAATCAAGCGAATGACATGTCCACTAGCAACCCAGTAGGAACATTTTAGCTACGTAATAAGAAATTATATTTTCGAATATTAACTTTATTTGGGTTAAGCAGAATAGGAGTTGATAACCGAAACATTGCCCTAAATGGACTTTAATATATAAAACCTTTCCTTCTTTTTAGAACTAAGCATATACTATACTTTTAACGGGACTAGTCTAGTATATATATCTTTAATTCTGATTATTTTTATTTCATATTCTATTCGACTTGTTTTTCTTCAAAAAAAATTATATTATACGTTCTTAAATAATATATTTTTTTCCACAGGGTACTTCTAACAACAATTGATAAAGCGAGTAGCTTTCGTGGTTCCAAATCAGTAAATCTTCAAAACACATTGTATATGCGGTGTAGTCAACCATTGTCTGTGTGTTCAAATGGATTTGGTTGTGTTGCATTGTTATGTAAAATTATTTGCCGGCTAGACCTAATGCACCTCTTTGCCGCTGCCTTAAAGTTGATTACGTTTAGGTTTGTGGTTTGTTTTCTCACACCTGCTCTTTACTGTTGTTATAAGCATAATTTCTTATGCTTCAGTAATATCTAACAGTGCATTAGCGATCATCTGGCCAATAACCCGAAATTCGGGTGAAGAGAGAATTACAAGTATATGAGTGCGGTAAACCGTGAGGTTCTGTTTTTGCTTTTCATTTAATTGAATTGTGCAACGAGACTAATACGGGAGTTTACTTTAATCGAAGGGTGCTACATACTGACATGCAATGAATGTGTCCGGGATAAACTTTCACAAAATCAGTTTATATACTATATTTCTGATCAATTAACATTTGGAATATATGTTTCAAGGTCAATGTGATACGAAATGATGCTTTATGGCAAAAGGAAAATTTTTATCAATTTTGTTAATATTAAAATTAGATTAAGCGTGTATAGCAGAAATAGAAGCAGTTTCAGGTGATAATGGATAGTTTCAACAGGATATCTAAATTTTCAACTGATAACCATATAAGATTTCATTATATATTTTCAGCACTCCAGAAAGTAATGGCAATTTCAATTGGTTCAATTGGTTGTTTAATTGAAAAGGGAGGCGCAACATTAGACCCATTGTGCTTTCGGGTTAATCTCATCAGCAAATTGGAGAATTTGGTAAAAACCAGATTTATAATAAGCAGTTAAAATAATTAATTTCATAAATTAATTTATATTAATTTTAGCAAAAAGATAAAGCAATAAATTTTATTTACTAAAATATTAACAAGTTCTTTAAAGTATATATATTAGTAGGTCGTATATCAACAACTTCGCGCGCAAAATATGCCAAACATAATTAGCAAATATAATCCACATAAATAATGAGCTCTGCACTCACTTGTTGAGTTTACTCGCCGAGCGAAAACTATTGACCCACGCGAAGCCGTTCCAATAGGTATTCGTGTCCGTATTTCTGTTGTAAGGATTATACGGGTAGTTGTTGGTGTTGCTGTAAGGGTTGTAGGTGTTAGCGGGGTTGTATGGATTATAGCCATATGGAAAGCTGGAAGGATTAGTATTAGTATTCCAGGAGTTTGAGTAATACTGGTTACGTGGGTAGGTATCTTGCCCAATAACCCATGGCCATATGCGAATATTTGTGCCATACCCTGTATATGGTGTGGTGCTCAGCTGTGCAAACTGTGGATTCGACGTCGCGTAAGGATACACAAACTGTGGTGCTGCCAACTGCGTGTAAAATAGAAATTATTTAATGAAATCTTAATAAATGTTTGATATTTTTCGTTGCTTGTATGTATTACCGTAAGTGTAACGGCACTTGCGCACAATAGGTAGGATAATAAGCCACTCATATTGCTATGATTTTTTTTTTTTTTTTTTTTTTTTTTTTTTTTTTTTTTTTTTTTTTTTTTTTTTTTTTTTTTTTTTTTTTTTTTTTTTTGTACTTTTCACTGTAAATATTTGTACACCAAATTTTGATCACCCACTGTTGACACTTTGTCTGTTAATCCAGAACTGTTTAAAAACTTGTGATTTTCGTTGCTTAAATAGCGTGGGTGAGTTTGCGGATTTTCTTCCAAAAAAAGTGTGTACAAATTCCGTTTTTTCGCGCATAGTTTCGCACAGTAAGCAAATATGCCTATTTTTGTTACAAATTATTTTAATTTCTCGCTTTTGTCATTGAACTTGACTTTGCACCGAGCAAGCAGCTCGCCCGAGTATTCGAGTATTTATCAGTAATTTGTTTAAACAGCAATACTGCATTTAAATTTTTATCAAATTATCGGAAAACTACTCATACGAAACGACAATTTGTGAGCATTTAAGCTGTGGATTTATATTGCGGCGCTTGACTTTATGTTTCATTTTGCGATACACGGAGAAAAACGGGGAAATGCCTACATACATTGTAGTCTTGAGAATGTATACATTTTTTAGTTATCACATAAAATAATTTATATAGTATATATATTTTAATATTTATATGTATGTTTATTTTCATTAAATTTAAATTTTATTAATTTCACAAAATTTTTCTCTGTAATACGAAAAGTTATGACGAAGTTGTTTAATTAATTTAATACATTTTCAATATAAAATTTAAATGTCGACGCTAACCCTGTTTTTGAGGTATCGAAAGATTCGAACAGAAGATATATTCATTATTCTCGAACAAACAGCAATCACACTGATTTTTACCAAATATGACTCAATTTTATTCTTATTATATCCTCATATGTATAAACTTCGCTTTCTCTTACAATTTTGAATAAAATCTTATGCCGGCTTAACCACTGATACGAAATTAGTAAACGTGAAATTATATAGTAAATACATAAAATAATGGATACACAGTCTACCTTTCCCCACCATTTACTTTAACCAAATATCGCACAGTGTAGCTCCAATACAGGGAATCACCCATTCCATCCATCCATTAGTCATGCTCGCTATTTCACCAAATTACAAAATCACATTTCTGCAATTTAATTATAATTTTTTAGAATTTTCATACATGGAATATTTGTTTAATAAAATTCATTTAATAAGCTCTAATCAAGCTCTCGACAAATATATTTTTGGATTCTATTTTGCACATTTTAATATTTTTGCATTAACTAATTGCTCCTATTAAACACCCAACAACAAGCCATTAGTCATTCGTCACAGATCGTTGATCTCTTATATTGTTGTCAACATAGTTGCTTCCGCATAATAGACTATACTTCAGCGAGAGCAACTCGCTTTTCACATCCACCTCTACGACTAAGTGTGCTTGCAAAAAGCAACATATGATTTCACAATTAATCTCGAAGTCATAGTTTTGAATCCGCTATGCGATATTGCGGATAAAGTATAATTACTACAATAATTTCTTTATTTATCGATACAATTTAACCATTAATTTGCAATAATAGGACAGGAGATTTGATATTATTTATTAACAAAAAACACCGAAACATAGCGATTACTTTAACCAGTTGAGAAACGCCTTTATTGAAAGAGAAACAATATACGTTGCAGCACCTTTTCGTAGATGTAAACCCTCACATCAAATTTCAGACGTATCGCATTCGTAGTTTTATTTAGGCATGCTGTGAAGACAGGAGTTCTGGACTGGATTCATCATATCCTGCTTATATAAGTATACACATTGCTTGCCAATTATAATAAAATAAAGAAAATCGAGAATTCATCTTCGTAGTAAGCATTGCAAACTATGTAACTTAATTAATTGCAAGACAAGTAATATATTGACCTTAAGATATGACAGAATTGAGCACAGTTTCTCTAGCATACATAGAGACCAAAAAAGAGACGAAACGGGCTCCGCAGAAAGTCAAGACTATACTATCAGCAGCAAAGGCAATGTGAGCTACATTGGCCACCTGAATAAGAGGAACTTGGCTATACTGTGCCGAATTATTGTAGGACGATTTTAGAAGCAATAATACCTACATCGTCGTCAGTGTCAAATCGATCCACTCAGCCCTCGTTTTCTTCAAGAAATGCCCTGCCTCCTAACCCGAAAAAGTCACGCCCCGGTTTCAGACCTAAAATAAACATATTTTCGTATGCTATATTAAAGAAGTTGGCGCATTGCTATACAAATCAGCAACTGGTAGTCTTAGTAGTTGTCGGAACACCTTCGTATTAACATAATATATGAAATGAAAGAAATTTACAATTACTTAGATGTAGTTTTGAATTTTCAAAAAGTGATTAATAAAAAGAAAACTACATCGACGACTACTTCCCATCACTTATTCTTTCATTTTGCAAGAAAATCAAGCATCGATATTCAGGGTTTGTCCGAAAGTAATAGGTCTGAGTCGATTTAAAAAAAAAAAATGTTCCAAGTATTGAAGCGTCACGTAAACATTCTCTGGAATGGTCTTGAGAGCCGAGGTGCATGCTGCTTGGATCCCCCCTGTCGTCTCAAAAGGCTTGCCTTTAATCGGGCTTTCAGACAAGGAAACAAAAACACATCCGGGCTGCACGGCGGTTGCGGAAGCATTTGGATACCGGCCTTGGTTAGGTAGCTGTTCACAAGAAAGGCGGTATGAGCCGAAGCGTGGTGCAACATCCAGTCTGCTGCGATGTCTTTGTCGTTCGTTTGAGTCTCTTAAGAACTCCGATCTTCATCTGCGATCTCTTCCTGGCCCTCAAAAAGGTCTGATGCCACCGAAACACACCACTTCTTCCTAAAGCAACATCTGGGTAACCCTGCTTGATCATGTCAAACGTCTCTGTAGCAGATTTACGGAGTTTCACACAGTATTTAATCACGTACCCCCAGTGTAACGACGCTGTATTTTCGGATTGCGCCACTGTCAGAAATACGTCATTGACGAAAATGTTTGTCCTGAGTCTCCAAGAGCTCGGATACAACTAACCAGCCGATGGTTCGGCAGCTTGGATCGTCCTCGTTCGGTCCGCGCACGCTCCTAAGCACAATCGCGGCGGAAGAAAATCAGTCCTATTACTTTCCGGTCAAAGTCTATTCAGTAAATTAAGCCCAAAAATGTAAAAATTGTACTTTGACTTTTTCAAGGACCCATAGACAAAATGTGTGAAGACCAGTGCATATGACTGCTTTACTACCAAACATAGAGGTCAATCTGAGTGAGATTTAGTATTGAAATCCGGGGAAAATATTTTTGTGAAGACACCATGCCATATGCCAAAAGTCTTTGCCGCAATATAGGTATTATAAATCGCAATATACAAAAACTGAATAAAAACAGGTCAAAAAATTCCCTAGCTATTATGGTCTTATAAAAGAAAATGTATAAGAAGTATATAAAATAAATGTATGTATATCGATCAATAAGTAAAATATCTTAATATACATAATTAATAGAAAATCTATAGAGACAGACAATCAGTAATCAAGGCAGTAACCTCGTATCGCATATCGGCCAGGAGTGTCTTGGGAAGCAGGATGGCAGTAGAAAGTTTCGTCAGGCACAGGCAACTTCACTTTCGCCATTTACATAATATACATATAATGGTTTTCATTAGACCAGAGTCTAATTGTAATTTTCCATCCTTTGGTTGACATTTTCCTCATATACCTCTTATATTACATTCGTTATCATTTTTTAACTGCTTACAAATTCCGATTCTTAATTATGTCGTGTAATTACTGTAATAATTAGGGCGTATATGGCGTTTGTTGTTTTGTTGTTTACAAAATTTTATTATCCATTCATAGATCGATGTGGTTGTTTTAACAATAATTTTTGCTATATTTATCTTAGGTCGCATTGGCATTAAAAAAAAGCCAAAAACAAAATACTTATTTTAATTACAAATGTGTTTTTAAAATTTGGAATATAATAGCAGGATACTGCACACAAACATTATGATAAAAATATCGCTACGAAATCAACAGTATAAATTAGATTTATTACTATGCTTCTAGGTACATACATATATACAACTACATATATAAATATATGTAAACACATACATTTTCTTTAAAATTTTACAATAACATATACAAAAATTATAAATAAGGGAAATCACTAATGCTAATGATTCATTTAATTATCGTAGTAAGAGCGTAAATATGCGACACTCAAATGGGTTGTTCGTAAATCTATTAACTTTTTATACACACACACTATATATTAGGACAGTTTAGTCATAAAAAACTACAAAAAATTACAAATTTTATAAATACAATTACTCCACTTAGCAAATTACTTGTCAAGCGGAGCAGATTGGGGTGTTTTTGGGAGAGTTGGGGTTGTAAGTGTTGTAGTTGGTTGGTGGGTGATGGGTAGCGGATGGTGCTTTAATAGTCTTCATCCTCGTCAGGCGGCTCTGTGGCGTACGTCAGTTCGTTCAAATAAAACCATTTCTAGAAAAGAAGAAATAATGAATATTTTTGTGGAATGCGGATATTTTAGAAAGCTGTTGAAAACTGCGTGGTTTATTATGATTTACCGGCGATTCAGTGCAGTTGAAGTTGTAGTCCCAATCACAGATGCGATACTCCTGATTGAAGGAAGTCTCGTTGGCGCACAAGTGCGGTATGCGATTGCCCTCCTCATCGCACATGTGGAAGATCTGCGGAAATTAAAATAAAAACAAGATCTTAACAAATAAAGCATACTTTCAGGCGTGTTGCGATCGTGCAAAAGCTGTTGTATCTCAGCTTACAGTTAACGCTTTGTAACTAACCGCAAACTTTACTAAGCTAAGCTCACGTCTACTTCTGCTGACTTCTATTTTTGTTGTTTTATTTTTGACTCACCTGACAATTGTACTCCATGTCGGCGTAGAAGCCAACCGGTCGATGCGTACAATCAAAAGAGAATGTGATATTATCTAAATTCGTCCACTCTTTCGTTTTGTGATTTTGAAACACTGGACTGGCGGCATCTTGTAACGTCAAGGCTGCAAGTAAAATTGGACCTGTGCACATGCAGCAATTGTGTTTTGGTTTTTGTGTCACAGATACGATACGAATAATTTGGTTAATAATCATTCAACAATATTTACAAGTTTGTACAACATGCCTGTTTTTGGTTGATTGGTATTTGCAACAAAAAAATCGAAATTTCGGATATTACAAAATTCAGTTGATTTATGTTAGTGCAACTGGTTAGTAAATGGTAAGAATTGAATTATTATGATCAAAAAAGTGTGTCATTGATAAAGTAAATTTAGTAAAAATATATTTTTTTGGAGAGAATTTAGAATTAAAAAAAAATGTGTAAAATATTATTTACAATTATTAAGTGGAATTGCCACAATTTTGTAATTAGGAATGGAAATTAAAAAATTTTAACTGTGCAGTTGTCATTACGGAAAGTAATTGCAGTTATTGAATAGGTTTGCCACCCTTAAATATTTGAAAAATCTAACATATGCAACTATGAGTTCTCAGTACTTGAATAAAAAAAGAGAGTTGCCACACTCGAAAAAATTTTAACAGATATGCGAAATGTATTATTTTTTTATCGAATAGAAATAAATATACTTTTAAAATTAATTTTCATACATAATATATATATACGAAACAAATTTAATACTCAACTTATTCATACTTCAAGACCTGGATTAATTAATTGAAAAATATGAAAATGCTATTTATATTAATTTATTAAAAAAATAAAAAAAATTATCTCTACAAATATGCAAATAAAATATCCATATTAAAACCATATAAAAAATGTATTTAGCAGAATTCAGAATATAACTATCTTCCACTAATGTAGAACAACTGTATGAATTATGAATAAGTTTTGCCACTATATTTAGCATTTACTGTTCTACGGGTATTTGTTAGGCGTGTGCTTTTCTAATGATACTTTTTTCGCAGTTGGTCTTTCTTGCAGGGTTTTCTTGATCCCAATGCATATTTTCAACAAAAAAATGTTATAGCGATGAAGCTCAATTCTGTTTGAATGGTTATGTTAATAACCCAAATTGTCACATTTTGACTTATGATAATCCACAAGCCATTGTTAAGACGTCGTTACATCCACATAATTTAGTTCTGAACATAACATCTTTCAAAAGGCCCCCACGTCTTCTTTTGCAGGAACGAGCTCGATGAACCCAATTTTCAAGAAGTTCTTCCACTAAATCGAGTCGTATGTCATGAAAAGCGTATTTAATATTGACTTCTAAAACTTGGGTCTTGAGATTCTGATTTATCGCTAGAGACATACTACTTCAAATAACATCCCACGAAGTAGTCTAATGGTGTTAAGTCACAACTTCTTGGAGGCCACTCAATGCCACTATTTCTTAAAATAATCGAATCTCCAAATTTTTCTCACAATAATTCAGTTGTTGCACGTGTTATGTGACACGTAGCCACATGCGGTCGGACCAGATGTTGTCTATACGAACTCTTAGAACTGCGGCCATTAAATGTTGGTTATGAAAACACAATGTCGTTTTCGGTATTTTGTTCAGAGTATCCAAGAAAGATTGAGATTGGAAACGTCTTTGCAGAAGTATAATAACTTTGAATCCAGCATTCTGCCCCATTAAGTTAAAACTGTTTTTATCTAACTGTCTGTTTTTATCTAACTGCCTTCAATAATACTGGAGAATCTTTCTTGACGATCAATCATTTCGACTCGAGAATTTTCTTCAAATGTAAATTTTTGGAGACTTTGTTGAATAAAATGGTGTTCATGTCCAGTGTCTCTATTACTTGTTTTTTGATACAAAATAATATGATTTAGGCTCTTTTATCGATAGTGAAATACAACGAAGCAGCAACAGAGTTGCAATTTCGATTTAATTTAATTTACAAGACACTCTTGAAGTTCAGTGCGGAAATATAAAAAAAGATAAGTACTCAAATGTCATTAATTTTTTTCTTATTTTCGACAATATATTAACAGTAAAAATTACGATTGACGAATAAAGCATTAGGGAATCAATTTGGACTTGACCTACTTCAAAACCCAAACTCGCCCAAAACTTGAACGCACTTGTTCGGATATGTACGTATGTACTTTCCGCTTGCTTTCACATTGCCTTCAAAGAAATATTCAAAATGACATTCGCCAATTTAAAAATAAAACAAAATGAGCAATTCATGTTAATACATAAAATATTAATTTTCAATAACAAGTTTTATATACAACCTAATTAATAAAATAAAGTTTTGTTTGTGTGTGTTTTTAATAAAAACAAATCGTCGAGGCCGAGAGGTAGCCATTAGCCATTAGCCAGCAACAATTACCAATTACCAATCGAAATGCCTTGGAGTAATTAATATATCAACAAATTAACCGTTACTCATCGCTGCATTAAAAATAACTTTTAAGCGCATTCAATGACATTTAAGCATATACAAATATAGATAAATACATACATATACTTTGTTTGCTCACCTAATAAAATGCCGGAAAGCCATAGAAAACGTTTAGTGTAATCCATTTTCGTCCATAGAAATATTCCCCGTATGCGCGAAAATCTGTACTTGAGTTTTACCCATACGCTCCAAAAGCGGAGCTCACCAGCTAGTCCACTCCGATGTTGGAACAGCTCTAATGTTGTGCGTCAACGGCGGGGCAACGGAGGCCAAAAGAAAGCGACAGGCTGGGGTTTTATACCAAGCTGGGGTTTATACACTTAAATGTGCAGGTGTATATTTTATTCGTATGTATTTAATGCGTTTGTTTACGCCAAGCCCATGGTGATTATGTTACTTTAAGCAAGGCCTGCATAATTCGTAGAAGCAGAAAGTAATGCAAAAAAATTAGGTGCTGACAGGTGTCTTCACTTTGGCAAGCACGAGCCACTCTCACATGCGGTGCTGTTGTTCAGTTCTTTGGCCTAAATATTAACCGAAGTCGTTGACATTGCTTTGGCTCGTGGTGGGGTCTGCGGTCAGTTGGTTAGTTGGCTTTTAAAAGGCGACAAGTTGGTAATTAAGAACTTCACTGCAACAAAGAAAGTGAAAAATTTTATTAATATGGCACGCGTATTAGTAACAAGGGCTGGAAATTGTATTATGTTAATATTACAAATGTATTTATTTCTTGGTTTTGCAGTTTTCTATTTGCTAAACTATATAATTTTCATAGAAGTTAAGTGGCTTTAACGTCGAATTCAGTATTTGCTTTGCAGGTTTCCCAAATATTTTTCAGTCGTGTTTCAATGTTTTTATAAATTTCATAAATAAACTAACTAACCCCACAAGCGTTGTCTTGCGTAAAACTATGTGTTTTGAAATGAAAAATAGTTGATTGTACAATGTTTTGTGTTTAAATCATTTATTTACGATTTTCCCAGATTTTTAAACAACATTTTTTGGATTCTGTGCCTTGTTGATTGTCATTTCAAATGCAATTTTCCCTGGAAACTAAGTAGGTTTGATCTGAAATGGCAAATCGTTGGAACTCGAGGAATCAAGCATTCTGCTCCCTTGTATTGGATAACTACGTCACAATTAGTCGGGTTCCATTACACTATTTCGGAGCATGAAGATTGCGAAACATAATAATGACAGATCCAACTATGAGACGCAAATGATGCGGCGGCATACCAATCCTCTTCACAGAATTTAGAAATTCCACTGGATAATGCACGGCTTCGTCTTCATTGTCAAGACGATCGGAATTTGCCCATTTCCAATTCTTAGCGAATACGATGTAAAATGTCTTTGGCAATGTAATATTGTTTGTGTCCCATAAGTGACGCAGACTTGAAGGCTGATATGTTGAAATGATCATCGCGAAAAGTGTGCGAACTTCAGTGACATGCGAAGTACCTATCGCATCGTTCATCGTTTAATTCCAGCGATTACCATGTTGTAGCAATTGTAATTGCTGGCATCCATCTCAAAAAGTTGCACATAACGTACCATTCACAGTACGCAATGACTGAAGAATGAAGATGAACCGCGTACATTAATCAATAGCAACGGAAGGTAGAAGCAATCGCATCATTGCGGTTGATGTGTCTGATCTCATCTGATTCAAGACCAATAACCGCCATGTTGCTTTCTTTGATGACGTAATTGCAAACATATGTATTTGATCGATTTCACCATTGACATAAGTTTTTAATGTGAATTAGACAACAGTGGCGAATATGTTACGATCCATGTGTTGTCGACCTCGATATTCACTCCTCTAAGTTGAATACTATTTTTCTGCCATTGTCGTCGGGTAAGCTACGCCGATAGAGTGGATATCCATCATTCCGGTTTGCGTTTCCGAAAGAAAAGCACGTGGATTGTGATGTACGCAAGGTCCATGAACCATACTGGTTTGCACCACTTCGTATAATTCTGGATCTATCTCGAGATCTGCAATTTCCACAGAAATGACTTCGTAAATTTGATCTGGTGTAACCACAATCCACAGCACTATATATACAATACCTTGCTCAAAGAAAAAGTCCTTCAAGTACTTGATCACTTTGTGCGAAACACACATAAAATTTTTATACTCTCGCAACAAAGTTGCTAAGGAGAGTATTATAGCTTGGTTCACATAACGGTTGTTTGTAAGTCCCAAAACTAAAAGAGCCAGACATAGGGTTATATATACCAAAGTGATCAGGGTGACGAGTAGAGTTGAAATCCGGATGTCTGTCTGTCCGTCCGAACGTGCAAGCTGTAACTTGAATAAAAATTGAGATATCATGATGAAACTTGGTACACGTATTTCCTGGCTCCATAAGAAGGTTAAGTTCGAAGATGGGCAAAATCGGTACACTGCCACGTCAACAAAATGGCGAAAACCGAAAACCTATAAAGTGTCATAACTAAGCCATAAATAAAGATATTAAAGTGAAATTTGGCACAAAGGATCGCACTACGGAGGGGCATATTTGGACGTAATTTTTTTTTGGAAAAGTAGGCGTGGTCCCTAGCTATATCAACCAAACTCTACAGAGTTGTTTCATTCAGGCATTCCCATATATAGCTCAAAAATGGAAGAAATCGGATAATAGCCACGCCCACCTCCCATACAAAGGTTATGTTGAAAATCACTAAAAAAGCGTTAACCGACTAACAAAAGACGTCAGAAACACTAAATCTTACGCAAGAAATATCAGAAGCAATCTGCACCCAGGCTTTTTTTAAAAATTGAAAATGGGCGTGGCGTCGCCCACTTATGGACCAAAAACCATATCTCAGGAACTACTCGACCGATTTCCTTGAAATTCGGTATATAATATTTTCTTAACACCCTGTTGACATGTACGAAATATGGGTGAAATCGGTTCACAACCAAGCCTTCTCCCAATATAAGGCTACTTTGAATTCCATCTGATGCCTTCTCTGTATAATATATACATTAGGAACCAATGATGACAGCGGAATAAAACTTTACACAAATACGGTATTTGAGCTGAGGTACCCTTTGTGGAGAAGTTGTCATGGTCGGACTATTTTTTCAAGGTCCTTGATATCGAACACGAAGAACTCAGTGCCTAACCTAACAGAGGGCATCATTTTTATACTCTCCCAATAATAATAACGGTATATATCGTCAGATATATGGTTACATATACCAAAGTGATCAGGGTGACGAGTAGAGTTGAAATCCGGATGTCTGTCTATCCATCCGTGCAAGCTGTAACTTGAGTAAAAATTGAGATATCTTGATGAAACTTGTCGTGCGAGAGTATAAAATGTTCGGTGACACCCGAACTTTGCTCTTCCTTACTTGTTATTGAACAATTTTCAACACTTTTTCTTTTGAATAGCCAAAATAAAAAGCTAGCGACCGAAATTGAACGATTCGAATAATTTACAAAACAAAATATTAAAGAACAAATCAAAAAAAAATTTATAGAAAAACGTTTAGGAGTATGGAAAATTGATAGTAGCCGATTCTCAGATCACTGAATACGCATATAAAATTTGGTAAAAATCTGGTTAAACTAACATTTTGACATGGAAATTTTATATATTAGATAAGGAATAAAAAAAAATCAATGTAGTCTTGATTAAAAACTGCTATAACTTGTCTTCAATCTTAAATTTACATTTCGTGCGTCAGAGTGGGTCTACTGATGACTGGGTGCTGTATACAACGGGACTTGCAATTGCCCGAGTGAAGGAAAGCAAAGAGGAATTCATGGAAAGGCTTCTGCCATGAGGCCTCTAGATTCTGGGGTATTCGCAAAGAATCTCCTATCGCCGGATTATCTTAAAGACGCAACACGTCCTTCCTTGATATTGAGGGAGCCTTCAACAACATCCTACCGGAGGCGGTCGTTACAGCTCTGGGCGGTCTTGACAGGACAAACCTTATTTTATTACAGTCTTCTGGGATGGGACAATGAGCGTGTGCGACGAAACGTGAGTAAGGGAACACCACAAGGTGGAGTTCTCTCTCCTCTTCTTTGGAGCCTGGTCGTAAGCGACCTGCTTAGAAAACTTGAAGATCGTGGCTGCAGGGTGATTGCCTCTGCAGACGGTACAGCACTTATGGTCAAATGAAAGTTCCTGTGTACTATTTACGAATTGACGCAGGGGTACCTCGGCGTCGTAACCGATTGGGCAGTCGAAAACGAACTCGCCATCAACCCAAACAAAACCGAGATCATTTTATCCACCAGAAGATATAAAATCCCGACCGCACGGCTGCCGCGAATGGAACATCCATCTGCAACCAGTGGAAGTGGTGAAGCATACTACAGCTTCGGTGCAACCGAATTTAAGTTTTTCTAGTCTACTTTTACACAATTTTCATATCGATAACATTACCACGGTAGCATTGCGACAATCTGACATGATGACAAATTTATAAAAATCTCGAAAGAATATGATCTGTTTTTAAATGCTTGTTTATTGTTTTTATTTTTATTGCAACTGTTTTCCGATTATTCTCAATCACAACACAAAAATCTACATGCCACCTATGTATCTTGCATATTGTTTACAATCCACATAAAATGTACAAATCCATTAGCTGGTGGGCGCTTAAGCCGTTGTACAAATTTCCGCACTAAATGCCGTAGGCACATAATTGCAAGTCAGCTTCAGAAGTGCTAGTGGGTAGTGCTTAGATTAAATATTACTGCTTATGTGACACATCAGTGTTGTTTTTTAAATACACCAATTATATCATTTGCATGGAAATTATAAAACGGAATGAAAATTTGTTTGGTCACAAAGCGAGCAGGTGTTGCCATGTTTTTTTTTTTTTTTTTTTTTTTTTTTTTTTTTTTTTTTTTTTTTTTTTTTTTTTTTTTTTTTTTTTTTTTTTGTTTTTTGTCGTTCTGTAAATGAAAGAGTCTTTTGCAGTTTTTAAAATGGTTTATATCTGATTAATCAGTTCAAAAAATTAATAAATATATAAAGGAAGAAATGAGCTTAGCACTTCTAATAAAAGTCATGAAGTAAAATCATAAATTATTTCCGCGCTTATTTCATGCCACGATTGTTTGCTTAAAAATATTGAACTTTAATTCTGTTTAGAGGGAAAAGAGTGAGAAAAAGTGCTTTGCTATAAAAATTCTTTATATTAAAATGCACCATTTGAGTATATGCAGTGGGACTGAGCGGTGACTCAGCTCATAAACAAGTTAACAAGTGTAGGCCCGAAACAGCGTCAATAATTTAATTGTTTTTGCTTAAGTGTATGGTAGACATTTTCAGCTTCATTAATTTTTAAGTGCAAAAGCATTTTCTTAGTTATCTTGCTGCAAAATATTTTCGAAATAAATGAATTTTTGTCATTGAATTATAATGACACCGGATGAGATGACGTGGTTATACAGAATTGTATGCGGAAGAAGAGAACTAAAAGAGAGGAAGCATTTTCGTTTTAGCTTTCTATATGGATCTGTACGAAGAGATTTATCAACTCGATCGATTACATACAAATCCGACCACGTTACATCATCATGATCCGCAGTATGAATTTTATTTTTTATTTATAATTATTATTGATTTATTGGAAATTGGAAACTTCCAATATTATCAATGATTATTTATATTTATATAATTTCCTGAGTATAATAAAACTAGATTAAATAAGTCATTAAATTGTATACCGGAAGGAAAGGCGGGAACTTAGTTATAAGTAGTCAAAATGACTGCCTTTCGGCAATGTAGTTATAACACATATTGGAAGTGAGGAAGGGGACAAAAAATGGTTAATTAACCCACTTATATGTTGTAGAAAAAGTCACAAAATTATTAGAAGCTATGTCAATATTTAAATCAGTACTTTTTGAATTGAAATTCGAAAGCGGCCAAAATGACTTTCTTAGGCAATCTTGTGTGAATGAGGATATATCCACCTCATTATTAATAATTTCAAAAATTCCTAAACAAATACATATACTACATATTTGTCTGAAAATATTCTTTGGAATTTAAGTTAATTTAATTTAAAATAATTAAGTAATCGGCTCCCAAACTTTTAACCGGACTGTTTTGCGTCCATGAAGAAAATTTCTCCGGGTTAATTTATTCATTTGTCTTAAAGTTCTCACAGATTATTCGATAGACTTCTCAAATAATGATCAAAGAAATAAGGTTTTGACGAAACTTTCCTTTTTTAAGAAACTTGGAAGAGTGATTTTTTATTACAAAATGGGCTTTTTTGTGAAATTTTCATTTTGTCACAAATCGAAATTTAAAATTTTGAGTAGTCTTTTGACCCTAACTCATCTAAAAAAATTTTAGTCTTCTTTGCATTTGAATTTCGAGTAATTTAAATCAGAAAACTCTGAAGGCCTTTTTCGGAGATCCTTTTAGAAATTGGCCTTACAATGTAATGCGAGAATTTTAAAAATTAATCAGCGATTATTAAAGTACCTAACATTCTTTAATGGCAATTTTTAATGTTTATTTATTAAAATCATGCCTCTTCAATGATAATTTACAAAATGACGCACTTTAGCTTACTTTCAAGCGGATTTAATTTCTTAAATATACAAAAAAACAAGAGTGGATCACTGACCAATTTTATCATAAACATTTTAGTCAGAATCAGTAATAAGTCAAAAATAACAGTACTGAAGAGAAATACCCGTTTTCATATCCTTCTTTGAGTGTAAACCTTGGAAAAAATTTTTACAAATAGGCAAATCATTTTTTGTTTGGAAATGTCGAAAATAATTTTAATACTTGTTAAGTTTTGAAAAAATATAAATTTTTTATAGTGAATAAAAGTATAACATCAAGAGTGACTTGTATATAGAACCCAGGTCGTACGAGTAACCCGACTATTCGAATTTGCCATAAAGCAGCCCAGAAGATCATCAAATATTACTTTCAAATATGTAAAAAAAAAATTAGGCTATAAAAAATCGGTTTCACAAACATTTCTAGTTATATTCAAAGGTGACAACTTGAGTAATTAGCACCTTCTTCAATTATTAAAACCTGCCGCAAAAAAAGTTCAAAAATGACAAGTCAAATATTTAGCAATGCAAAAAATTGCATAATAATTAAACAAACAAGCAAATGAAGACCATAATGAATTTGCTGGAGATTTCGCCAATTTTAAGCATATTATTTCCGCAACTAAAACCAACAAATTAAAATAACAAACATGTAAACCAACAAAATTAAGTGAACGTGTGGGAAGCGTGATTGCTGAAAAATCGCCGATAATTAATCGAACAAAGAAAATTAAGATGTTTAGTTAACGCTGTTAAATTTTCTACTTTGTTTTCGCAAATTCTCAGCGATTTGTCACAGATTTGAAAAATGTGCAGTGATTTGTTTCTGGCTGCCTCTTCTATGTGTCGGCCGGCAGCGATTTATGCTGTGTCAATTATGTCGGCGATGAGTCGCATTTATTCACCAATGACAACGAAAATAATTAAATACGGGCAAATATGTGCAAGTGTGTGCGGGGAAGCAAAGGCGCAAGCGTAGCTTTAGTGGATTCCCACAAGCATCAGTGATGACATCTGCAATTCGCCGACACTGGTTCGCAACCTGTTCGACGTGTTCGAAAATTATTTGTCTGCAATCGTCTGCGTCTGCATAGCTCTCAGTGATTGGTTTGCCATGGTAATAATTTATTTGTTGGTAGCAGTATTTGTGGGCTTAAGGTATTTAGCTAATATGTCAATATTGTTGACCTCTTGGCATTTCACGGAAAATTTATGACTTCTTATTTATTTAAAATTTCGCTTCTCATCAATTTAATTGGTGTGCATTCTTGGTGCCTGCATTGTTGTGGATCTCTATACATATACGTTTTTAAATAAATGTCTGCTTTGAAATGAAGTTGCCATTGAAAAGAAGCGTTTTTCACATTTACTGCATTTTAATTTATTGTGTGACTTGAACATTGTATGGAAAAAATAATAATTTTAAAATACTTTGATAAATAAGTATAGGTTGAATATGGACAACCTGATCCGAAGAACATTAAATTTTAATACGCTAGACATATTGCTCATGACATATATATATTTAAATCAAAATTTTTAAAAATAAGGCTTAGTGCATTTTAAAAGACATAGAAATATAAGTTGTTCTCAATACTTCTGGACTTCAAAAGAAGGCTTAGGTATATTTTTATCTTTTAAAAGAGAAAAGCCCAGAATTATTGATCCCGTTAATGCTGGCAAGATGCACCACAAACACTGGTCACCACAAACTTACAAAAATTATAGATGAAAATTTTAAATTTACCTTTATACCAAAAATGTAATTATAAATTCGACCTTTATTTCCTAAATTATTTTTATAGCGTAAAATAGCCCCATAAACCTCTTGAACTTCATTTCACTATCTTTGATAAGGAAGAAAACCCCGGGCTTTAATTTTGAAAATTATTTCCGAGCTCACTTCTCTCAGTAAGGCTAGCCTCTTCCAAGTTGTGGAGGTTTCAAAAGGTCATTACTCTATCGGCGCCCATGCTATGGGGTTTAGAATCTTACCAGACGCCGGCTGCGTAAGCTGTATGGATAAGAACGAGTATAACACATTTTCAATCCCTTCGCCTTCGAAATATAGTATAGTGAGAGAACCAACAGATGACATTGCGTATCCCTTCAAGATTATACGACGAAATACTATTCGAAGTTTTGATGTGGGAATGTGTGACATCTGTCTTTTTCTTATTGAAAAACGATTTGTAGAAGGAACAAGAATTAACTAGTGATATTATATATACAATAAAGTTCTGTATCATGTGTAGTACGTAAAGGTTACTGGTAGATACCCGACGGCATATTTAACTAGATATAAACAGGGACATTTAAGTTACATATCATATCAATATATTGGTTGTCAAAAAGTCTTGCGGTGTTTTCGCTAGTTGGCGCTGAGTACACGTAGTTCTAGTTTTATTCGTCGCATCGGGTCATGCTTTACCTTTTTGGAAAGCTCATTTCACGCACTAACACGGAGCAAATAAAGAGAAAATACAGCATATTTTACAGTACTACTACGATAAAGGCAAAAATGCATCTCAAGCCGCCAATAAAATTGATGCAGTTTATGGACCCGATATAGTTTCCATTTCCACCGCACAACGATGGTTTCAGCGTTTTCATTGTCCGGAAGGCCTGTCGTCGAAAATTGCGATAAAATCGCTGAATTGGTCGAAAGAGACCGGCACAGTAGCAGCCGTAGCATCGGTCAAGAGCTGGGCATGAATCATCAAACAAAATTTTATGAACAATTGAAAATTCAATAAAAATACCGCAAGACTTTTTTGGCAACCTAATATTAGGATTTAATCCTTATCTTGACCTAATAGTTTTGTTCACAATCGTTATTTTTTCACCAAAAATGATTACCAACCATCTGATATTTATTACTACGAATTTTATATTTAATAATATGCGTAACTGTTAGATTATTAAATGATAAATTACCTTAAGTTAAACACCTCTTTACTTTATAGAAATTTCACGACAACTGGGCCTTGCAAATCTTTTGTAGATTAACTTTTACTTCATCTTACTCAAAATCATTAAAAAAGTTTATTTAAATCGCACAGATAATAAAAGTCTGATTGCTTTTGACAGCTGTCAGATGCGTTGACAGTTTGTGGCTTCACAGCTTAGTTAAGTCTGTTGAACACTCGATCAATATGCTAATATTTATGTTCTCCATACCAAATTATAAAAGTGCATTTACATAAATGCTAAAAGCAAGTTCAACTTCAGCGCTTAGCTTCGTGGTCACTCGAAAATATGTATAGGCATGCGTAACCAAACGGAAACTGTATTACCACTGGCCACACTGAAGGCGTTTCGATGCGTCAGAAATACAAGTAATTAAGATGCTAAAATGAGTTACAAGGTCATGCGAAAACCAGCAGACAATGGTACGCTTTGTGAGCGTTCAATTCACATGCAGACAATCAAAGATATGTTAACTTTATGCATGCAGATACGTATGTATAAAATATATGTTTAAATGTTTGAATTTGAAAAGGCAACTTCGATTTGCTATCGATTGAAAGGCTTGTTGAATACATTTTGGTTATTTTAAATTCTTTTCTTGCGAATATCATCAACAGCGTCCATTAACTGACCACGACAAGGTCACTGACAGGTGATGCCACACCTCCAACCTATTTTCATTCCGCTTATTTTACTCAAGTTGAACTGTTATTGCGGTGCAATATAAAAAATAAATATTTCAAACAAAACAAGAAATATGTGTGAAACGGAAAGGATAAATAAACATCATCCGTTTCACACATTATTTATTTGCTTAAATTATTTCAATTAAGCATTCAGTTTTATATTTGAAAATTTATATAGAAACGTTCATGATATACATATTTATACATATACTATGTAAATATGTATTAAATTTCAAATACACAAGTATTTATATAAATAAAAGCATTTGGTTGGCAGAAGAGCGACTTAATTGTTTTTATAAAAATCTTGCAAATTTCGTAAACTTGTTTACGCATATTTTAGCAATAATGTCAAAAACGTGCACCCATACCCAACGAAATAGGCATATTTATGAGGCTGGGTGTAACCTTTAGTGCTGCGCTCTTCCTTCGCAACACATTTATCTAGCCATAAATAAGTGAACGTCCCACAGTCAGCGGTTTTTATATACAAAGAAGTCAAAATAACAACCGTTATAGGGCGTAGCTTAGGAGGTGCGCACGCACCTCATAGCCGGAATGGCATTTCTTCAAAAATTAAATTAAATTCCGCAAGCCAAAAATGTGTGATTATGTGTAGTTGAAATGTGAGGTCTCAAATCTATATTACTTTGAGAACAACACCTGAAGCCTTTGAAAAGTAGATATATACAAATTATTCATAATTGAAGCTTCTCTAGAAGCTTGATTGATATTGATGATTTATTAGGGGCAAATCCATTTATTTTTTCCAATAAATTTTTTCGAAAAAAACAATGAGCAGACGTCTTGAACTTTGGTTCCTTCTAATGTAATAACATTAATCTGTATAAAAAATCCTTAACTTTCTTTTGACTCGCCAGTTTGTATGACAACTATATGACATAGTGATCCAACTAACATTCAACATTATATTCATAGATTGATTCTATTCCAAATTTCATAAAGATATGTTATCAAATAAAATTATTCGATCCGGTTTCGACAAACGGGTAGATTCGTGAGAATAAAATGATGTGTACAAAATTTTAGATGGACATCGAATTGAGAAATAAGTCTGAGATAAAAAAGTTTGAAAATCCAATTGACAGATCATTTCACCTTCGTCTTGCCCTCAACTTTTCTGATAACGGGCACCATTATCATATATGTATGTTCATATATAATCATTTTAGAACTGGTTAACTTACAAATTTTAAGTGAAAAGTCTTATTAATCCAGCGCTCCAAAGTTAGTCCAAGTTTGGCTTCTATTCTTCCAAGAACTCATGTATCACCTCTTACTATCTTTTCGAATATTCTATAGTAAATCAAAATGAATTCCAAAGGAATCAGAGATTTCGTCACTTACCTATTTTGTATTATGAATAGCCCCTCTCAAAAATGAATGTTTTTAAAATATATCCAAGTTCGCCAGTTGAGCCTAAAACACAAAGGCACACAATGCTGTTAATGAGAAACAAAGGAGATTTCCCTACCAATTCCGATTAAGTTTCTGCTCTTTCAGGATCTCCGGAAAAAGTTCTCTTAGCGAGCGTTGGTGACAGTAAATCCCTAAAGCTCATCAAAAAACGATATAAAGAAGCGGATAGAAACTCCAATATCACCAATACATAAACATACGAAAAAAGGTCTTTACTGATTACTTCAATACTCGTTTTGTGGTCAAGCCCTTGACTTAAACATTTAAAACTTGTCTCTTTTGAACGCATACAAATTTCGAAGACATATCGTACAAATATCTACGAATTACTGCTTCCTAAAATTGAATTGAATTACACGAATTACTTGTAAATACTCGTATTGAAGTCTCATCGAACAATGCGACCGCTTGCGGCTTGCAATAAGCCATTGTACCTCATTATACTCTTAAGCGAGCGGTCATGGTCTGTGTAGCTTGTTTGACCGCTTGTTGGCTACTTGTCGACTGGCCAACACCCCGAGACGGCAATCAGCCGCAGCCATCGGCAAGTGTTCGAAGTCAAATTCTTCGTAACTCGACACAACTTAACGCAACTTAGCGCGCCTTCAATTGGATTTGCTTGAGTGTATTTGTACTAGCCGCCGCCGGACATTTACGGTCCAGTCGAGCTCTACTTCCAAGCCGATGCTGATGCGCTTAAGTTATAATTTCTCACTTGATTATATATTTTCTGCCCTTGTAACATATTTCGTCATATATGTAAGTAGCTGAAAGCTGGTTTTCATATCACTACTCACTAATGATTGGTGTGTGAGGTTTGATTTAATTGTATTGCGGTCTCTAAACAATTTATTTTCATTTGTTTCGTGGATATTGTTTTAATTATGGTATTACATTGAAAAACAAACAGATTTTTAATTAATTTCAATATCCTTCTATGTGTAATAACTTTTTATGCAATGAAACAAGTGTCAGGAGATTGGCAGCAACGCAGCTTCGATTACTTTGCTGTTCTATTGCACACATTTTTTGGGGGGTTTTCTTCACCACGAGCCCCTGTATTTGAATGGTACGCATACAATAAATTTCAAAAAGGACTGTTAACCTTCAGTTAAGGACTATAACAGAGTTGAAGAAACAGTCCCTGAAAATCGTCGTGTTGGCATCACAAAAATAACAAGAGATCTCGCAGCTTTTATAAATCGACTCAACAATGTTTCGTTAATAATTTAGGTAAGAAGTGTATCAGTGATAGACTAAAAGGTCGGAACATTTTGCAAAAACCAAAACGAGTTGATTGACAAGTAGCTCAAAACTTCTCATTAATCAAACGCATTATTACCGGTGACACGGCATGGAATAGACGGTTTCAAAAATATGACGTGACACTCCAAACATAAAGTGAAACCGAAAAACCAAGATTCGTTAAGGAGAATTTACTTTAATGGTGACATTATTTTGTTGACTCGAAAGCTGGCTGCTTTGAAGGCGCAAATTTAAAATGAGACGTGGAAATGTATGTTTCGTCACCCCGGCTCATAATTGATCAAACTTTATTTTAAGTAAACTTCCATCCATAAATCTAACTATTTAACAATGCCCTTCGAAAAATTTATATATTTTGTTTCTCCAAACACTTCCTTGCGATCCAGAAAGGGTATTCCTTCACTGGAACTCGAAATAGCCCATACTTTATTGCTCTTTACCAATTCAACAAAATGAACTAAATTTGTTAACCAGAAATCCGACCTAACTTAACTTGATTATTATTCTTCGTGTTTTTCGGTGATCTCAGCCTGACCGAACCTAACTTTTCAGTTCAAGTTTAAGTTATATCAACAGCAAATATTTATGAATAGGAAGGTTGCACAATGAAATTAAATTTATTAATTAGTGAAATAAATACCGTTGCACCATTGAATCAAGCAGGAATTTATTTTATTATTTGATAAGTAACGGGAAACATGTTTTGGTGACGCAGAAGTAAACAAAAAACTTATTAATAGAGACTAAGCGTGTGCACAACCGGTTTGATGCAGCGCATCGCAAACAACATTCATTGTTTTTTTTTTGGTTTTGCTTTTCTTGTTTTTTTTTTTTTTAGTTTTATGTTGCTATTACGGGATTTTTTTTGCTTTTTTTCCGATGCATCGCATTTTATGCAATTGAATTTTTATTGTGCTCAAATGTGCGTGCGTGTTTGTGATGTTAGTTTGCTTTTTTACATTTTCTTTTTCCTTGTTTTCTTGTTGTTTCGAATGCGTCGGCTTTTTCAAGTTCACCACAAATGTTGCAAAATGACCACGAGCGCTTTAGAAAACAAATCCGAAATAGCAGGCGATTTGTTGATTTGTTGTTGCCGCCTAGGCCGATTCATTGACGGCAACTGCTTGGTGGAGACGCTTGGCTGCTGGTTAGCGTCCGCTCGCCCGTTGTCAACTGGTTCCAGTCGGTTGTCTTGCAATTTATTGCCACCAATGTCGCCTGCACACACGCACACATTGTGTACTCGGATACTGGTGCGAAAGCATAAGTGGCAAAGAAAAACGTAGCTGCCCAGGTAATCAGTTGCGACGTAGAGGAAGTGATGGTTGCTTATTTTTTTCCTTTTCAAGCTGGTTTTATAATTTCTAATGGCAACAAATGTGTGTGTGTGTGTTCACACAAATTAGTTGTGGTGGTTATGATTATTAGGGTACGTAAGCTTCAGTCGAGGGTTATAACAAGTGCTTGGAAAAATTATTAAGCCTTGGCAGGTGATATATTATAAAATATTTTCTTTTGTATGCCCTTATTTCTATCGAAGAACAGAAGATGAATTTTGCTGACTAAGGGTTATGATCCTCAGCGTGTTCGTGGCCGGAGGCCGAAGGCCGCAGGGCCTCGAACGAAGAACGCCACCTTTTCTTGATTTGTCGGTATTTTGCAGAAGATGCCAGATCCATTTTGCCATAAACCCCATTTTTCTCTACGGATACATAAATCTAGTATATCGTATACCCTTAAATGAAATTCTATTTTTTTTTTTTTTTTTTTTTTTTTTTTTTTTTTTTTTTTTTTTTTTTTTTTTTTTTTTATTTTTTTTTTTTTTTTTTTTAAATGTTTTAAAGATGGCATAATTCTTATAGAAAATTACGCCTCGATTTTATACAATATTAAACATTAATATCAAATGCAATATTTTTATGGAATGATTTCCACGAACACATCCAAAATTTCGATAGCGTCAATTTATTTTTATGCACATATGTACATATAAATATGTATGTGCACTCATGTGTACATATGTCTATTAATGTTTATTATTCACTATTACTTTGCCTCTTTTCCATACTTATTGACTTCTTCAATGGCCACCGAATGAATTGGCACGCCGAGCACAGCCACAGGCCAATCCACAGTTCCGCCAATTATCAGCGCCGGCAATGCGTCGCGCAATAGCAACTACAGCAACAATGTAAAACACCTTCCTGTCTATCATCCATTGTCCATATTTTCCATTTCTCAACAGCCACCGTTAGCTACGTACATATGTATGTGTGTGCAAAAGTGCCTCAAGCCGACAGCTATTTGCCATTCAATTTCTTTGCATTAGGCTTTTGCGCCTCATAACCGACTTTTTATTTATTTTCTTTTTATCGCTTCTTTTATTGTTTCCCAAGCTGTCAGTGCATTTTCCGTACGAAATTGACTTGTCAAGCGACTAAAATGTTGCAACAACACGCCGGGCTAGTCCAACAGATCATAAATATGTATAGGATATATCGGTGACAAGCAATTAATAGTTAACATTTCTTTGCTTTTCTATGCCTTCTGTTTGCGCTTTAGTTGTTGCTACCACGGCAGGTGGAATTCGCTCTCGTGTATATTTGGTGGGATGCTGCGCTTGCTCTCTGTAATCGATTTGCTCTGCTTTTGTAATGTCGAAATTGCCTTAGAAGCATAAAAATCGCATAAATGTATAATATTACGTAAACATTTGAAACGATAAGCTATTAGCCAACTTAAAAGTGGTCCGGAAACAGCAAAAAGACAAAGAAATTCCTCTAAAGTTAGTAAAGACTTAATGACTTATTAATCTTCCGTCTTGTTGGCTTGACTTTGTTTTCCCAATTTCTTTTTTAACGGCTACTTCACTATGATCATAGCCAACGTGCGTTCCTTCAGACCATAAGAATAATCTTGTCATAAGAAAACTCGTCGTTAGCAAACAAGTTCAACCAAATGTAGCAATTTAATTTTGATTCTAGGCTTGGCAAGAAAAGCTTCGACGGCCGTAAAATTTTCCTATTTTTTCTGATAGCTCTACTCATGCTTTCAGATTTCGCCTAACTAATGCCACGCATTCATCACCAATTAAACTAAAGTCTTCTTCACGTGGAATTTCTAAAAACAGGAAGACTTCCACTACCACCATATGGTGCTACATGAACCTCCATCTAAGTTTGATATTTTTGCTCATAATTTCATTTGCAGCGAAAATCTCAAATCGTTTGCCTAATCGTTCTCTCGAACACATAAATAATAGCTATCGTCAGTGAAGGAGAGAAGGGGAAGTCGGGAACAATTTCACCCGGGTCGAAGTTCTTTGGTTCGGCCCGGTGCTCTGAAGGAATGCTTTCCAGATTTTTTACCAAATTTTCTCTACAATCATCCAGTGCGCCAGGTTTATCTTCACGGCCCTTTCTTTCTTTCATAATTCAACTCCTTTAACTGTATTTCAATTATATTCTTAGGAGGAGGCTTTTACAAGTGCTCTCAACCACCTGAACAATTATTCGAAGGAAAGAATTATTTCAACGGTTCTTCGCAAACTTCTGATGAATTTCGAATTTTTAGTTTATAGCAAGAGTGTCTACTTTTGCGATTAAACAAAGTTTCAATTATTCGGGAAGGATAAAAGTGCATTACTTAGTATGTCAAAAAGCAGATAGCAAAATCTTATTACCAATAATTTCATATACACTTAGCATATTGTACCGAAGACTTAAGAAACTTTTGCTACAGTTAATTAAAGATCTTTTAGGTCGAAGAGGATATAGAAGAATAGCTTTGGATGGCGGGGTTTCGCGCGATTCCGTGAGCTTATGTGAACCAGAATCACTTTTGCGGTCGCGAGATAATTTTGGAGTAGGTGAAAAGAGGGTCAATAGGGTTAAACTTGCTCGATGTATCTAAAGTTTTGCTAGCCTTGAATTGAGGAACTAGTCTAGAAGAAGACAAGATAAAATCACCTCAGACACTTTCTGAACTCTCAGCTGTCACAATATTAAAACTGAAACATCTTGAATGTCAGACAATCGGAAAAATTAGTAGCAAGACTCGAAAATAGTTATGTATTAGACTCAAAATATGAGGTTTCTAATCGATCATTATGAGTGTGTGGTATTACAAAGTACAGACTTACAATCGCAAAAGAAGATATTCCGTCCAAAATCAATGGATAACAATTTTTGTGGTCTATTTATCAATATTTCTCCATGGTTTCTGCATTCCTCTCACCAAAGTGACTGGCGGATTTGCATGAATGCACATGCATTCGTATATATGTGCATGTATATATCTGGATATCATATGCATACTTTTAACTGCAAATATGTCTGATATTGGAATATGTACGAGCTTAAACTTCAAGTATGCACTAAATAAAGTTTTTAGGAGCCAAACGAGTTTTTCAAGTAAATTTCCAAGTGAATCTACTGCGAGCGCTGGCGCATAATGTATGCAAGTGGAACGTGTTCTTTTTAGAAAAAAAAGCGAATATCGTTCAATATTACAGTTGGATTGACGCACTTGTATGTGTGTGTGTGTGTGTGTGTAGGGTGCCACAATATCAGCCGCATATTTCAATGATTTGCTAATTTCTATTAGTTTTGAAATAATTAAGTCAGTCATAGCAGATTAGCATTACATATAAGCGCTTTACACACTCAGGCACATATGCCCCTATCGTAACTGTTAAATCACACACGCCGTCTGCTGTGCCAAACGAGCAACTTACGTAAGACATGCAAATATGTCACTCAAAAGCGGTGAAATTGTCGCAGAACTGGAATCTATTCAAAATTAATTTTATTTCTTTTCATTTTTTTATTTTTTTTTTTTTTTTATTTTTTACCTCCTTTATTTTTTAAATTATTTACTTAGCGAATAGAACGTGTTGGAGCGCATTAATTCGCCGCAAAGCGAACGTCATGTGCTGAACACAATGAGCGCGACAGACTACAAACGACATCTGTCAAATACTAAAATACACACGTTCTCATGGACACAGTTATTTTGGCAGCTGCCGGACTATACGACTGCAGGCCGACAGTTGTTGCTCTCGCTGACTTCAAAATATTTTTGTATTTGCCATCGACAGTAGGACGACGATATAGTTTACAGTAGAGAGATGAGGTAGAGTGGTGATGCCACTAATATGTAAAATGTAAAATTACTCAAAGCTCTAACAAACCTGACGTTATTTTACAAATAAAAGCATAAAATAGCTCTGTTACATCATTTGTAATAACAAATGATAATTTAAAACAAATAAATTTACCTATTTACTTATTTTTTGCTTAAAAATTTCACTTTGAACAAAATATGAAAATTTCATTGAAGTGCAAGGTATTAGTATGGCCACAGCGAAATTGTGTACATGCAAAATGGACAGCTAAGTTGTCTTGTGTACATGCCGGCCATTGTTATGTTGCTGCCCTCTCACAACTGTTCATGTGGAAGGATTCACAACGCCAATCTCAGTTCACTGTCGTGCTGCTGCAGTCTGTCGCGCTCATTGTGTTCAGCACATCAAGTGGCATATCCGGGCGTGTCGCTCTAGCGTTTGATTTGGCCTGCTTTTCGCTAAATTTCGCCTATTTTTGTGTCATTTCGCACGAAAAACACTACATATGAACAAATATAGATGTTTATGTGTAAACTAAATCAAGTGAATTTGCCTTAATTTGATTCTTTCGATGCGTGGCACATTCGCCTGAGGCGGCCTGAATTCTAATACTTAATTAAAATAGTTAAATATTCAGAGCAAAGCTTTCTGGTTAAGGAAAAAGTGTTAAACTACACTTGTTGATACATATGTACATATGTATAGCAATATGGAGTTATATGGTTTTTTAAACAGCAAATTGTTAATTTTAAAATTAGAAACAAGCTTTTATTAATAATTCAATGACAAATTCCTGCTACACCTTAAAAAATATATAAAGTTCATAATTTTTCTATTATTTTTTGCATTTCCACGACAACTAATTCGCAAATGACTTTTGTACCAATTTAAATGATTATATTCACTGAAATTAAAAAAAAAATACTTTATTTAAAAATAAAAAAAATTTTTTTTTTGCTTTTGAAGAAACTTTTCTATTAATAAACAAATAAAAAAATGTGCATTCCGTAGTATACATATGTATAGGAATTTTGGTAGAAGTAAATTGGAAAATGAAGTCAATAAAGTTACCAATTAAGTTTAGGTTTTTGCATATATCGAACAAACTCGAAGTCTCTTATCCGAGATTAAATGTTAATTCTATTCGATCCTGCTCAATTTTGGCTCTCCTTTGACTCTACCGAACTGCTAATGCGACAACACTCTTCAGCCAACTTTAAGTAATTCTTTGAAAATACTTCTTCAGCTGCAAGCTTCAATTTAAGTTTCACGAAAATAGTACTAGAATATAATATACATACATGTATGTACATATGTAGACCCGTAGTTATCGTCAAACGTGCCTTAACAAAAGTAGTCAATCTGGATTTGTTTTTACCGAAGCAAAAGCTGTCATTCAAGCTCTCAGCCATGCAGGGCCCCGCGCTGCTTTGTTTTAAATGACTGTTGGTTTACAAAAATTCGAATATTTCACCTTGCATTTAAATTTTTTTATTATCTACAATAGTTATGTGTGTTTCGATTACTCTTGCCATTGCACATATAGAACCTGCTAGATGTGCGCAATTATGCAGTAGTTGAGTGTGTCGGAGTAGTTGCATTTTTCGCATTCTTCTATTAAAATGTGGTTAAAGCGCATGCGCAGCTATGCGSCAACTGAATGACCAGCAGTTATGCTCATGTAAGCATACTTTTTCCGCGAAGCTTGGTTGTTAAAGGTTTTATAGTATTGTGGCAATAAATCGTACAAATAAATTAACAATAAATAGAATTATGTTCGTCTGTCTGTGTGTACATATGCAAACTAATTCCCCAATTTTCCAGATATCGGTCTGGAAAGTTTCATGCCTTTCCTTCCTCAAGAAACCTTTAATCTTTCAAATTCACTGATATCGCTACCCCACAGCGTATAGCTCTTATACAAACTRACCGACCGAAATTAAGCAATTGTGTGGTCAACTTCTTTATTTCACAGAATATTTGCATAAAAWTTTTTTTACGAGAGCAGAACAACCTCTGGACAATATTTTCAGATCGGACCACTCTACCATATACATATCATCAAGTTAGCTTCGGTGCATCCGTAGTTAACATTTCTTCTAATTTTTATATCAATACGGAATGTGCCATTATAAATAATTGTAGACATCTTGAAATACTCTCGAYTAAGTCCAATGATGCAAGTGAGTTCTCTATATTATTTTGCCCTAATTTTGGTTCATGATAACATACTCCAGCTTTCATTATCAATTTTTCAAAACTAAGAAACAAAGAGGTTAATTGTTTCTTAGTTTTATAAGAAAAAAAATGCCTTTCTAAATAGTAAGTTAACCTTAGATTAAGAAATAAATATTGGCATATAGTAACCATAAACTTAAAAAATGCACTCTACTTCAGATTACTGCAATAGCCCTACCCTCAAACCATATGCGCACCAAACTAATCATTAACATTTAAACTGACGAAATGCGTCTGTGTTTTTCAAAAATCACTTCGCAAGAAACTATTAGCCAGCGCCGGCGATTAACTTTCTGTTTCGTTTCCGTTAACGCACTTTGTGCATATTAAAGAAAAATCGATAACAGCAAAGGCTCAACAATCGCTGCAAAACAAAGCAAAACGGCAGCAAATAATATTACAATAAACGCTGCAATTTGTGTGGCGGTAAAACCGCATTTAAGCGCCGATTTACAGTATTACATAATTTTGTTTCTTTACCACTCATTTCAATTGTGTTCGCATGCCTGCGGGTGTGTTTGTGTGCGTGTAGTAGATAACGTAAAACAAATCATATGCGACGCTCCAATTTCAAGCGAACCGCCAAACAACTCGGCCAGAGGCAGCTTTGAAGCAGTAAAATGGCAATAAAGATAGTAAAGGCTTAGCTGAGTGCCATAGTGCCCTCAATTGTGCAGACACAAAGGTACGAAAACATGTATGTGCTGGTGTACAGGCCATCTCAGCTGGTACGTGTTGGTAGTAGGGGTTTTTAGACACAGTAAAACTCCGTTAATTTTAACAAGCGCTCTGCAAACTTCTGAATAAAGTGGTGTTGTGCATAAGGCGTTGCAATCCTAACTTTCCATACTTGCAAATTAGTAATGAACTAATTCAAATTCTTTACTTGTAATAAATTACAAATGAGTCGAAAAGTATGATTTCGTGTATCCTTAGTATCCCACTGTTCCTTTGGTAATTCTTTAATAAGCTTCTATGTTTCTTCCCATTCATTATATTTCCAATAAAGTACCCTATGTATATCAATGATCAGCATGACGAGTGGAGTCGATTTTGTTTTTGCAGATGGGACTACTATAGCATATAGCTGCCATACAAACTGACCGACAAAGTCAATAAAAAGTTCGTTTGTCCTTTGTGCCATTAATAATGCACTTGTGAATGTTTTCTTTTGTGTTTGGCTGGATTACAGTTATTAATTTTCTTCTTTTTCTGTTTTTTCATCTTCAAAGTACAATTACCATGCACAGTCTTTGAAGCGTGGCTCCACTGTATTTGGTTTATTTAGATTTTCGTCCGCAGTTGATTCACTGCGCATGCGCAACGTTGTGATTCTTTAATGAGGTGCTGGTATGCGACACATTGAGGCTCGATTGTGAAAACATTAAAAGCAGTAAAAAGCCCTTTGTGTTGGAAAATACAAATTAATGTGTTGAAACTACTACAGTTTATGTAGCTCATACAGTAATGGAATACACTTAGTTATGTATATATAGTTATACATAGATCTATTTCTTAAAATAATTTACGATCAATGAAAGCAGAACACCACCCCCTAACAAGTTTAATTTAATATCAACCAAACTTGACTGTAACAATGTTTGATAGCCCATCCTTATACTGTTCCAAAATGGTTGAAATCTGATGATAACCACGCCTACATACCATAAGCAATTTCAAACGCCTTATGATTATCTTACAGTGTGCAAATCAGGCAATAATAAATATAACTTTTTGTTAATGCTAATGTCCTCAAGTTATATCATCTCAAAATTCTTCGAAATTGACCATAACTTTTCAAGCCCCCAGATACCAAATTTGTCTACCTAAGCTGGCATATCACTGATTTTTACGAAAATATTAATAAAGTTGAGATATTTTCTTTTCTTCCTAATTATGCGCCCGTGTATCGAAAATTGATACAATCGAATCAGTGCTTCCCTTTGCACACCTACATATACCTAATACACTGATTTTTGAAATTTAGTTCCGTACCAAAGTATGTTATATGTTTAGACCTTACCTAGCAAAGTAACTCATAGAGAGTGATTATTGGCTTTCCAGGTGGCTCTAAGCCACTTCTTCACTAAACTTTGGTCTAAGCACACTTACTCATACAATAATTTATGCGCTGACTTACATCTCTCCGCTTTAGTCTAGTTAAAACCCAACTTATCACTTCCTTCTAAGAGTTAAACACTACTCGCAAACAAGGAGTTTACAAAAAAATATTACAGACTATACATGTGTGTAACTCTACGAGAATATCCACAAAGTGATACTGAACTAGTGAGAAGTTAGTTTTCAGGAGGGGGCCCCAAAAAATCTCAGTTTTATTCCTTAGACAAGGTTCTGAAAACTATATTTATTGAAAAATTTATTCTGTATAAATGTTAAAACTGTTTAACATGAAAAAGCAATGAAACCAACATACATCAGAACAAAATCAAGTAAGAGTAAAATCGGTAAGCAATTTTATCAAAACGACACAAAAATTAGAACTCCGAATTTTCTTTAACGTATTTTTGAATTTTTTTCTAACTAACTGTTTTTTTATGTACTATATTTATTTAACATTTTACCAAACAATATTAAATTATTACCTTATGAAGGAAACGCACCTTATTCAAGTAATTTAAGCCGGAAGCTGTCGGTGCAGTCGCGTCTTCTGCTAGTCTGCCTACAGCTTTTTTATTACGGCAAATTTCCCAACACCAATAAAGACGTCATTTGTGTCTGGTATGTTATTGCTGTAGTTTGCAGTGAAGGTTTCAACGATGCACACTTTAATTAAGCATAAGCATTAGCCAGTGGAGGAAATATATTATTAATTTATATTTTCATTTGTTATCTGCAACTATAAAGTTGTTACTGGTGTTTGCCTGGTGATTGTTTAGTAGTAATTAAAATTCTTTGTTGTGTTTATTTATTTTTAATATTTTTTAAAATATTTTTGCAACACAATTTGAACACTTAAATACTTTTTTTTAACTTCACTGCAAAAATCCACTCCAATCGATTGAAATACCTTTTTGAAATTACACAGACACCCAATTATTGGTAGACCGTTAAGAGCTAACAAAAGTCCACTAACGAAACGAGCAGGAAATATTTCGCCAAAAGTCGACACGAGCGCGCACACAACCGCTCCACGTTAAACACGTTCACTGAGTAACATCAACACCGCGCCAAAGGTGGCAAAATGTTGACAATGAGGCCAACAAACCAGCCATCGTCATACCAGCGCGCTTGCAGAGCGCCCTGCACACACAACAACACCAGGTGGCGCAGACGACAAGGCAACAGACACGAAGCAACAACAACTCAAGGCAACTGGCGGCAAAGAGCGGCGCAACAACAACAACATGGCTGGAATTTACTCTTCAATTGCAGTGTGGTTGACGTTGTTGCTGTTGCTGTTGCAGCGAACGCGTTCGAATCGGGCCCCGAACTGAGGGTATTGGCGCTTGAGCGCACGATCGAGCCGAAAACGAAAATAATGCATAAGTTGACTTAAAAAATTTACAGTATATTTAGTTTCAAACGCGTTTGAATGCGCTCACTGTTTCGCATTGTCGCTAATTAGCAATTCACTGAACTACATGCCGACATAACTGGATGTCGCACAACAAAAACAAACAAACAACAACAACAGCAAACGCTATAACTTGTATTTTAGCAATTAAGCTTAGAAATGTCTGTTCGAAAGAGATCGCCATTCTTGAGTAAAAATTATACTTGCTTACTAGGAGGCAGAGGCGAAATTCTTACAGGCAGAGACTACATGGAGCCCTCTGTATGAAGCGGGGAGCTGGTTTTATGAGACAACTTGCTGTTGTCGATATGAATAATGAAATGACTTTATTAAAGAATAAATATAAATTATGCATTTTCACCACTATTCGTTAAGCTTGTTCTCGGTTGATTAAAAATATTAATTCGTTATTATTTTATTATTTGATCTTACAAATCTTAAGGGGCACAGCTAGTGTGATAACTTAAAATAACACCGATTTTTAGGAACTCAAAAACAACTATTATATCAATTTTTTTTTTCAAAGTATATTTATGGTAAAGATTATGTCATATAAACAGTATCTCGATGAAACACAGTAGTTTAAATATTTCCCCATTAAACCATTAAATGTTTTTGGACTAACGTGATTTTATTTAAACGTGATCGCCGAGTATAAAAAGGCTCCTGCCGCAGTGAATCCTTGGATGAAACCTAAACCAAAATCTCTCTAGAAGAGATTGTCCATACAAAAAAAAATTCAAAACCAGACACCAGCAAATTGGTAGTGTTTTTATCTCTATTAATTGACTTTTGCTTCAAATTTGACTCGTTTTTGGCATACCAAAATCCAAGTTTTTATCAAACCTCAACTAGTAGGTCATTGCATGGAAGGCTTTGTACAAACTATGTCAAAAACTACATCAGCTCACTTGTCTTCGCTTAGTAAGCCAAGCAAATTTAGGGAATGGAGTTTTGAGGAAAACAAAAGTAATTGTTCTGATTTAACTGAGCAGCTAAACCTTGGAAGGCTAGAACTCAAAAACTGTATTAGATATCAATTTAAGATTATAGTTCGTAATTTTTTTTTTAAATAAAATTAAAAAGTCTAGATTTTTCTTTTCATTTCACACTAGTTATGACTCTTAAGTTGAAATACTCCAGACTATGAATGCCTGAAGTAGCTTCTCGAGCTGTTGGCCGAACCTTATGATCCTCTCTAGTTTGAAAAATTTTAATGAAAAATTCTATAGGCGAAGTCTTGAATTTTGTTTACTCTCCTGACCCTCGCTGGAAGCTGTCAATTCAATTCCTTTGACAATCGGTGCTACGTAACTGAAATTAAAGCGGACCTTTTCTGCTGCTAACATAATGCACACAATAAATATTTCCTAACAAAATCACGGAAGTAACAAGTTCGTTTGGAACTAAATTTCAGTTGGCGCAAATAATAATATGATAAGCAAGATTTTCTACGCTAAAGGTCCATGAAACAGAACACAACAAAATTAAACGTAACTGAAGCGAAATCAATGGGCAAATGAGTGCGGAGAATATACCGATTTGAAATATTTTCCAATTTTCTAATTATGCAAAAAAGCCTTATCAGATTTTTAATCCGTCAAATTATATTGAAATTACCTTCCTGAAGCAGAAACAGTAGCCTTTTAACAACTTTTATGAACCAATATTTTCGATGATATTTCGATATCGAAATTTAATTTGATAGGTAGGAATGTTACCCCGTAAATATTTATAAAAAACATGTAATATTTTAAAAAGTGGTATAATATATATATTTTTTCAAAGTTCTAAATTTATTAAATTTCCTTCTTGTAACCCCACAGTGCAGCCGTGAGCATAGGCGAATGCACATCTCGTTTTCCCTCTTGAGCATGAGAGTAATCGCGCCACTACTCAACTAGACGACAACAACAACAAAGCGCTTAAGTGCACATGCACTCGATTTACTGCATTGTAAGTTTTCAGTTGTAAGCCGTGCAAAATCCAGCGATGGAGAGTTAATGTGTTTTTAATATTATTAACCATTTTCTTGCAACTCAGCAGCCCAGCGCTGGGGAGCGCGCATTTCTTAAACTTTATATAAGTGGTAAGCGTGAAGAGAATGCAAATTCATGTGTATTGTCTTGGGCGTTTCGCATCGCATTTAATTTCAGCTGTACATTTGCGCACTTGATGTTGTTGCTTTTGTATTTTCTATGCGCCAGCGCTGTGTTGAAAGGTTGCTAAAGCTTTGCTTTGCAGTTGTTTGTGGCTCTGTTTATCCTTCTGTTTTTTGTTTGTTGGTTTGTTGCTGTGTGCACGCACAAAGCAGTTGGCAATAAAATAACAATTACAATTACAAAAACAAAAGCTATTGCGTATACGCCCGCCTGTCCGAATTTGTGCATTTATCAAATGCTCATCGCCCGCAATGGGCGCATCGAATTGTTTTCTAAAATACATCCCAACCTAAATTATATTCAACGGTAAGGCGCTGCGAGGGGAGAAATTGGTGGCGTGACTTATCACACCAGCTGTAATGGTGGTGCGCGATTGAATCATGGTGTGCCAGGGTAAATGGTTGCCGCCGTTGTCTTTTCTTTTAACCGTTTCCTCGTGCTGTCTGCTGCAATAGACGCTTACCGCTGCTAATTAATTAGGTTCAATCGCTGATAATTAAGTAATCTGCAGTTTTGGGGTACTGTTGCTGCAGCTCCACCCTTTCGTGAGCTCAACTTTAGCAGGCCTCGCATTAAGCTGCAATTTAGACTGAATAATCCACACACACTTCAAGTGAAAAGGCCTGTTTACTTTCTGAGCAGAGTTGCAGGCGTCTATAGTGAAATTTTTTTAAAAAACTTGTTGCCAAACATTTTAGCTTGATTTGCGCCAATCTCCAATAAAACAAGTAAATATTGGTACGAATATATTTTTGAAATAAAATATGAGAACAAGTTTCAATTTCAATTTTTTATATTTTTTATTACTTTTTTGTTGTGAAGCCATTCCACATGAAGCTGTTAATAGGTGAATAATAAAAATTAAAACTTAATAAATTACGAAATTGCGGCTTGATTTGACTTCGTTCCGGTTATGTCTCTACGCTATAAAATGCATTAACCGTTTTTTTTATTGTATAAAAAGTGTCTAAAGCTGATACATAAATGTACAGTTAAATTTATTCTTGCATTTTTTAAGTTAATTATCGAAACATGTTTATGCATTAATTAAGCACTTTCATATTCTCCTGAAATTTGTCATTCAGATAATCTTTTTCCAACATTTCTTTCTTTATCAAGTTTTAATATTTAATTATTTTTTTTTCAATTTTTATCTTATGTTTATTATATATGCCAGCCAGATCTTTTGGAAATTGATGAACGGATTTTAACATAACATTTTCAACCTCTTCAATGCATATTAATTATTTTATGATTTGTTTGGAACAAGTTCTCTCTAAACCACTTCATTCATCTTCTTTTTTAATGCAATTTTGTTGAAAATTCTTTTATCACTTTGCTAAGCAAGCAAAGTCTTAATTAATTCAAAAAGGAGGTGAAGTAGTTTTATAGAACATTCAGACAGCGCTAACTTAATTGTCATAATAAAAAGTACATTTACGAAGGGAGGTCAAAATGTTAGCTGGAATACGGGTATAAAGTAAATTGCTTAATAATGTTGATTGGACTGAACTTTTGTTGTATTTGAGTAAGTGTACTAGTGTAGAGACATGAATTTCAGTTAATTTATTAAATTTCGTAAAACAAGGCAATTCATATTGTTCTATTATTTATTTATTAACATTACGAAAGTACAGAAAAAGTCCAAAAAATTTGCAAAAATATTACTTTTTGTCAAAATATCAATTATTTCTGGAGATATAACTTCAAATGACTTTTTAAGGTTAATTCTGCTTAACCAATTTCAATAATCTATCGTACTAACTATAAAATATAAAAATGTACATGTTTTTAAAATTTTTTTCTTTTTCCAAATTTATTAAAAAAAAATATTTTACCTTATTTCAAAAAAAAAAAAATAAGAAAAGACAAAAGTAGTAATATAAGTGTTTATTTTTAGTTAAAAAAGTCAGAAAAAACAAATATGTATATTTAAAAAAAATGTTTTTCTCACTTCAGAAATGTAGCCATAAAATACATTTTTCTGAATTCTTGAGAGTTTGTGTAATAGCAACAACCTCTTCTAACATTTTATGAATTCGTCATGAATTTTTAGTACAAACTTCCTCCATGCACTCCCTCGCGCAATAATGAAAACCGCGAAACACTCTTCCGACTGCTTCGGTGTGCGCCCGCTAATCTCACCAAACGCTGACTGACAGCGATAAAAATACTTGCCGACTTCCATACGACTAGTTGCATATGTACACACACACACGCATATGTATGTAATTCGTAATCTTATAGGTAATTTACTCTCTGTTGGCTGGTCGATTAGCCGACTGATAGATTGGCTTTCGGCTACTTTGGCTGAGCCAGCGTTACAAGCATTAGCCAACGTTGCTGCCTGTGTGGCTTTGGACAGTCTGAATGAAAAGGAAAGGAGTTAACCTTGTGCACGATAGCCCCGTTACAACAAGTATGGCATTACACTCATAAAAGCATACAACATACGCTACAGATACACGCGATACACGAATTTAAATAAAGAATAAAAAAATAAAACTGATTCGGCAGCGAGCAAATGAGTTTTTCAATATTTTAGGTTTCAAATAATAATTAATACATATATATTATATTCCATTAATAATACACTTTTGGTAATTCTGGCTTCGCGTGGCAAATACTAGTTAATTAAAACTTGTGTTAGCACACTGATTTAATCAAACTTCTCTGCATATTTATTATTTCGTAAATTCGGTTCCTGATTTTTGCCTATTAGCAACACGAAAAAGTATAATTTAACAATATTCAACCAATATGATCGGCACTCCCATTAACCATTGCAGAGTGATGGTTGGAAATATACTTAGGAAAATCATTGGAATGAGTATTAAGAAAAATATGGACTCGTGAAACTTAAACTTAGACGGACTAGCCCTTCGAAACTGTGCTCGACCATCGACTCCATTGACACTTTTTCTTACTTGGTATCATCTCTTTTGTGTTCGCATGAAGTTAGATTTCCATAAGTCAATTAGAGTGTGTTTGTCACTTGTTTATTAGGACGCAAAAAGTTTGTCTGGCGATTTTATCCTAGGGAAAAATGTCCAAGAACGAGTTTGCTTGAAAGTACTTTGTTACGAAAACAAGTATTTAAGTGACACCAAGCAATCAGTGAAAATCGTGAATTTATCGACAACTTGCCTCGTGCAAGTCGTCCACTCAGCTCTGTTATTTTCAATAACATCGAAACGTGAAACCAATAAAGCTAAAAATAAGCGTGTTGACATCAGAGAAATAGCAGAGGAGATTAACTTCTCATATAGATCGACCATCCTTCATTCACCAAATCCATCAATGCCGCTCCAAGAATGAGCCGAAACTTATAAACCTTCTCTGAAGGCTCTGAAGGCAAACTAAGCCGAAGCTTATATCAAGTATATAGAAATTGGATTTAGCGTTGGAATACTCGTATTGGCTCAGAAGCTTATCTTCGAGGCGATAATAATAAGAACAAGTAAATATAAAACACTTATTTTTCATTCTTTTAACACTGGTGAAAGAATCAACTGAAGTAATTGCTGGCTTTGTACTCGCAAAGTAAGAAACCGTTGTCACTCAATTACGATCTCTGCCAAAATCGCTTAGATTATATAGAAAAAAATTAAATCAACAAAGATTAAACAAAGTACCAGTTTTCATCCCTCCAACCTCAACTTTAGATCTGTCCAGTTGACAAGTTGACTTTCGCTTCTAATCCAACACTTTCCATTCACACCGATTTCGCACAGTGTAAATTATAATTGAAATGTTAAATGACAAATATCAGAGTAATATCAACATAAGCCAATAAAGCAAAAAGTTTAGCAACATTTTTGAACAAATTCAGTCATACTCACACACACACACACACATATGTTTAGGAGTGTATATGTATCGGTGACAAATTTTTTTATAAAGTGATAAACGTTTTCATTAACCGCCTAAGGGCATTGCGTGTTGTCCACAAAGAACACGAACGGAGCAAAGCAGCAACTTACTTACTGAATGGCTTTACCGGCATTGCAGTTATATATTTGTAGTTACAACAAAAAATATGACTTACACACATGCCGCGCGCACCATTTACGCGACATGTAAACCATTTGAGGCAGCAAAGGCGCTACTTTTATGTCAGTTGTGCACATAAATGCGTGTGTGAACGGCTTGAAATTGAATTTGAAATATTTGAAATCCGATTTCATTGAATTTTTTCTAAGTTTTTAGAATAAATATGAGTCGCTATTTAAGTGAAAGTAAAAATTCTTGAGAATTGTACCGTGACCATAATTCGAATGCCAATAACAGAAGTAGCTGGACTCGTATATACGACGGAGGTATAAATATTAATAAACAGCTATATATGTGTATATGTGCCAGCAGGTTGAGTGCGCTGAATTCGGTTATTTAAAACGATATTTTTTCACTTTTTATTCTTTTATTTATTTTTTGTTTGCTTATGGCAGCGCTAACCATGCAGCGGTATCATATTATCTTAATCAATGTAATTAATATGAGATTTTTGGGCGCGTATCAACGTCGGCGACACTCCGTAGTGGACGTGCTCGTTTAATGAAACCAGAATGCGGTAAGAAGTTTATGAAACCCGCTAAACCAATTTAGTATGCAACGAAATATGGATGCACCTGGTTGTCGTTGGTTTGTGGTTTGTGACGCTGCCAGCGCGCTGAGTTGTTTCCATGACAGCTATTGCACAATTTCCTAACCAAAATGTAACACTAAACTACTAAACTGTAAAGGAGGTAAAAGTCAAATTGTTTAGGTTTAACTTGCATATTATATGTATGTATGTTTGTAAAAGTGCCACAAGAACGTAGCTGAGTAGCACAGGCGTTGTACAAGGTGCGACCAAAAGGAAACAGGACTTTAAAAAACAAATGAGAGCTAATGGTTTTATCGGCAAAATCAATTTATTTTACTCAAAATAGACTTCTTCTGCTTCAATACAGCTTTTTGCACGGTCCGAAAGCATGCCGAACGAGTGTCTTAGCTCGTTGGCCGGTATGGCCGCCAGTACGCATAACGCCTTCCTCTCATGCAAATTGCAAAGGGAGAAGTTGCACGGTGCCATATCAGGTTATTACGGGGAGTGGTTAATGGCTAAAAAGTGATGTTTGGTCAAATAATGGTCCTTCAAATGTTGGATTCTAAGCAATTTTTGATCGTCAGTCAATTCGTGCGAAACAAATCGTGCACACACTTCTTTCGTAAGCCCAAATGTTCGGTGAAAATGCGATAAATCGATGTTTTGGAGATGTTCCAAATTCCATTTCCATGAAATTGATGAAATCACGCACAATTTCGATGGAATTTCCGATGATCGCGGATTTGGTTGGCCCACATGTTGATCGTCATTTTTGTCCTCACGACCACTTTGAAAACATTGAAAGAACTCCTGCACTCTGCTACGGGATAGGCAATCATTTCAAAACAAAATTTAACGTTGCCTCTTTGTTCGAAGCTCATTTTGGTAAAGATAACACAAACACACCGACACTTGAAATGGAACTCACTTCAAAAAAATAAAATACCATGAAGTTCTCAATCGATGAAAATAGCAGATTCTAACGCACCAGTCGACATATAGGTGGCGCCATCAGGGAGCGCTAGATTCAAAAAGTTCTATTTACTTTGAAGCACTTGTATTAACTATAGCGGTTACAGTGCCGTGATTATATTGCTGGAAATATTATTTCCATCAAATCTGAAAAGATTATAGTTGTAAGGAAGTGGTTACTTCGGGCGCCGTAGAACGTGTTATACCATGAACACTTGTAAGAAATAAAAATTTTGATTTTTGAAAAACTATCTAATGCATAATATTGTGTAGCTATTTAATATTCTTTTTAGCCGTGTATAAGTGAACTATGCTATACCTACCATCTGATCAAATTTGAGCCGGACTGATAAAGAAAAACAAAAAGTACATTTTCCCATATTTCAATACAAATCTTTACTACCACCTTCAAAATAGGCTCCAATTTCAATTTAACTTATTTTATGGTCATAGTTTTACTCAAGTTAGTACATGTACGGACAGACAGTTGTGTTGGTTTTATAATGGTCTTTGGTAGCATATATATAGCGAGGACACCCAAAACATTGCCTTAAGGAGTACTCAAGGGAATTTAACATCTTAAATAGTAAAAACCACCTCCTACTCCTGTTTTTACATTCTTAACTACTAGTATGTTTTGACACACACACAGCATGCGAGCATTGTCTTACGATTGCTGTAAAGTTCCTTTTGGTTTTGCTTCAAGAGCTGCTGGTGTTTTATAACTCTTACTTGCTACACGCTAACTGTGCTTTATGTTTGTTGCCGCCGCTTAGCTGTTTTCCGTTCATTGTCTGCGCGCTTGCTGCACACACACATGCACATATGAGTGTGTGTGTGGTGTTCGTCTGGTGTTTGGTAGTCGGCTTGAGTTGCAAATTCGAAAGTGGGTCAGCTTTTACGTTCGGTGTTGTTGCACTCTGTTTCTGTTTTGTGTTATTTTTAGCTTCCCTCGAGAATTAATTGCATCTAAATTTACACCATTTGCATTTAGTGTTTCAGGGCATGTTAAGTTTGGAACGGTGGTGATGCGTAAATGGTTTGATGTATCACATATCATCAACATATTCACCAGTTTACTTGAGTATGCTCCAAATCATTGTCATTAATATGTGAAATAGTCAAATGAACATTTGTATTTGCAAATTCACATTGCAGTTAAGTTTAGGGCAAACATGATTATTTCGCAAATCTATCCCTCAAATCAGAATTCGAAATAAGCGAAATTTTTATATTTTGAGCAATTAGGAAATGAAATTTCTTTATCAATATTACGCAGAGTGACAGAAGACGCCGCTAATTATATTTATTGCACAAAATATCTCAGAGAAGTTTTCCCACAAATAAAAATTGGTGCTTAAATTGACTGTAATCACTAATCTCTATTTAGTAGAATATAAAGTAATATAGCTAAAATTGAAATCGAAACTTACTTTTGTAATAACAAAAATGTGGAAAACCTACAGCATGGCATTAAAGAAATAGTAAACCCAACCAAAGGCATATCAATCATTTACAATTAAATACAAGCATTAAAACATATTTTATTATGCACTAAATGAAAACAACAACAAACATAACAAAGTTTTCCTTTTCCGAACGCTGCGAAATGCACAAAGCCGCCTGACCTTTTAGTCACAGAGCCACTGAGATGTCGGTTAAATATTACATGGCGGCTTGAGCATTACAGTTGCGTAAGATACAATTACATATGCAAACATATATTTATATATATGTTGTATATATAATATATTTATTTGCCATAAGTTGCCTACAACACACTGACACAGAGAGCAAAGTGCCTCCTCCTGCAAGCTGGCGCTGCCAAAATTTGCAACAACAACAATAAGCGTAATTGCAGCATTTCGTTTGAATGAGCATTGCATTCGCTGGAGTGGTGCATCTTTGCCGCCAGCTGCTGCGCTTCTTGCCATGCCATGTGCTTTTATTCGTTTCTGTGTTTGTTTGTTGTTGTTGTGAGTTACATAAGTTAGTCAGCCCGCCAGTGAGTTAGCAACAGCAAGCCATTTAATGCTGCCAATCGATTTGATATCCGTTTCGGTGCAAACCCAAAATTCACTACACAAATTTCGCTTCGACAATTCGAATACAATGCACGCATCTTGTTTGTGATTGCTATTGTTTTTGCTTGCTATATTGCGCCTCACAATCACTTTCGCACACAAATCAGTCACCGGTGGCGTCTTGGTTCTCCAATTTGGCATTTTGATATGCGCACATAAATTTCAACGTGAGAAGCTGGCAATTACCTAGTTTGCATCAAAAGTGCATAGAAATTACTGTAAGTGCTCTCACTTGTGCTTTATGTGGTCTGCTTGAAGTCTGGCAAAGTGAAACAAAGCATCGCTAAATTAACTGCAAATAACTCGTGAATATCAATACAATCGACGCCTGCGCAGAAGACTATGAGACGATTCGCTTTCAGCTCGGCCTGTCACTCATGCGCTCGCCGCTGCAGCATAAAACAGTTCATTGAATTTAGTCAACACTGCGCCGCAGTGTTGCTTCCTTATGGCGGATTTTTATAGTTGACACCTGACATAAATATCCGATGCACTGTGATGCGTTGCTTGGTGCGCTGGTGATCTTGTGGCAGCAAATGCACAAGCGAGTTCGTCGCTTGAGTCTTTCGTTTGTCCCATAAGCAGAGTGTGCTTCGCTCTGCTTGATTGATTTGCCGTTTGTGAGAGTTTGAAATTTTCTCCAAATTATTTTGTGACAGAAGAGTTCACTGATTTTAGTTAAATTTATATTTGTGGCTACTATTTTTTATTTCTATTTTCTTTTGTGGCGGCTTGTGTTGGGAATGCTTAATGGCTAGCTTCTCCATAGCGCAAAATTTGTTTCCCTTAGCCTTTCTAAAGCAAAAATTTTCCACATTTATATATTTGCTCATGACCATACATATATTACAAGGCTGGAAGTAATATATTTTCATTTAATTAAAACAATTTGTAGCAATTTGGGATTTATTAAAATTTAAATTAAAATGATTAAAATAAAAATTTATATGGAAATGGAACAAGTAACAGTAATTTAACAAGGTGTGGGAAAATTCTCAAGAAATAAATCAATTTCATGGTTTTCATTAATATTTGATATTTAATACAAAATTATAAAATAATATTTAATTTAGTATGCGTCCTTGAAGTAAAAGGTACAAAAATAGACCATGTTGCCGTCGCCGTGATTTCTATCCTTGGGATCATTTGGAAAATAACAGAAGGTAGTTGTCACAGCACTAAACGGCTATATATTTGCATTTTGGAAAGTTCTTTAAGAGAGATATGTTTGAATGTCTAAGCTATTGAATTATGTCAAAAGGTTTTTTTCAAATTTCTGTACTAGGATGCCTAATTCACTTGTCTTGTGAACTTTGGGAAATATTTTTATAATTTTTTTTTATTCTAATGAACTTACTGTACACTAGCGAATATTCTTCGAAGTTCTTCCTACGTTTCGGAGGTATGAGCACATATGTAAGAATCTTTTAATTTATTGTAATAAAATTACAAAACTTGAAACGCGTTTTTCTCGAAACACTATTTTCAGAGTCGTAAAATAATATTTCAGAAAACGGCTGGGCCAAGCCACTCTAAATTGTAAATTATTTCGCAATTATTTTCTTTTTGATGCAGCCTTTTCATAAAACAATTTGCTCACTTTCAATTTGGTATAACCTCGAAACCACCGATGATCCTTATATTTATTTTAACATTGAAAAAAATTACGTAATATGCTGAAGTCAAGTATGAGAGGTCGATACACAGACTTCACATCGTTACTGAACTACCCAAATTTTTTCACCTAAGCTTATATAACATAACCTCAAATACTTATGCTTTCCTGTACTTACCATCCATAGAAGCTAAAACTCAAAAAATAAATATCAAAAGGTATACTCAATCTTAATTCCTTGGAAATCGGATGTAATCAGCAACTGAAATGGAAAATTCGCTGTTATTTATAGAATATTGCAACATCTGTTCAACTCCATTATTGAAGTGTCCGTTTACAACAATATCCATTTATAAAGTTTTACGAAATGTAAATGTAATGCCATAACATTGTGGTCACTCAGTGTCGAACTCGAAAATATTGTGTTACCCATGTGACCTTTAACCAGCAAGACGCAGCAGCCGAACAGCAACAGCAGAAGGCGGCTGTGGTGGCAAGTTCGCTTATTTGCTATATACTAATATATATACACTATACAGTTACAGTAAGTGCTGCAACAAAGCTGCGTGTAGTGTTGGGCCAAGCGATCAGCGGGAGATCTTCGCAGCCCATCAGCATATGCGCCAGCGCGAATGCTAACACCAGCCGAACGGACAGACATAACGATCCGCACGATTGCTACAACTCAGACGAGCATCATTATGGCCAGCATTGCAGCAAATGTTGTCGCTGACAATGATGACTCTATAAAAAACAAGCAGAAAAAACCACAACCAGCTCCACTCACAGCTAAAAAAGCAGTAAGTAACCGCAGAAAAAATGTTGTTATTTCAGAAATAAACTCAAATCACGCAAAATAAATACATTGACCATAAAATTAAGTAAAGCGTAAAAATTAAGCGTCGCGGGCAACCACGGAAGGTGAGGCTGAAGATGCGCTGGACGTTGCTGCAGCACAGCGGAATACAGTACACGAACGCACACACACACACGTGTTTCACATACACACAATAATAAATACATGGAGAGGGAGCCTTCATTGACTTGGCTTCATGGCTGTTGCTTTGGGTTGGTCCGTGATCGTTTCTTATCCAACGGCCAACTGATTGTGTCTTGTAAATTTCCAATAGGTAATTACCAACGCAGTGTTGTTGTTTTTGTAACTGCGGTTTTTTACTTAAATTATTTCCCCCTACTTAATTGTAGCTGCCGCTGCTGCTAGCAGTTTCCCTCACACTCGCACTGCTGCCCCGCTAGGCGCTTCGAAATAGGTATTTGCAGTAATGGGAATTTTCTGATTACCTTCGGCCGCTGGCGAAAATTTTGCAACAGCGCCACACAACTTTAATTTATTAATGTTTCGGTGCACACGTCACATCGTCAGCATGCAGTCGCCCATCAGTGGCTTTGGAGCTTAGCGGATAAGCAGGTAGTTATGGGCAGATTCAGATGTGAGTCAAATTTGCTGCCAATTATCTTGGCTAAGCGGGGTGCGAACATTTGTGCGGATATGTGTAGTGCCTATATGTATGGAAGGAATTCCCTTTCATTGTCATGTTGAAGTGAAGTGTAAATGCAACATTACAGCTTCAAGCAATTTCTTTATTGCAATTGAAAGATAAATTAATCGCATGCGAGATTTAAAAAAAAGCCGAAAAGGTGTACGCCTTAAGATATGCTGCGAATGAACAACTTTTAAATTGATGTGCGATATTCCGCTTAATATTTATAATATGTAGCATGCTTTTAGGCGGCAAAGTAACATTGAACTGAACTTGTCTGCTGAGACAGTTAGACTATATTTTGAAGAGAACAAAAAACTCTCTAAGGATATTTAAATATTTTTAAAACGTATTTACATAGCTTAACATAAATTTCTGATGGCAATACGGAAAGTGATCAGTCGTTCCGACAAATCTTTGGACCCATAAATTATATCTAAAAATTAACGATTTTCTCTACTAAATATAAATCGTATTGAAGGATTGTATCCATATGTGAGTTTCAAAAATTTTATTGTTTTGATTTCCATACACATATACAAATATCGAATGTACACATATTTGAAAATATTCTCCAAGAAATTCTCAGCGGATTCAATTAGTATCAGAGATGTGAGCATGTTAGTAAGAATTGTTTCACATTTTCGGCTCACGAAATTTATTCGAAACGACTGGACTGATCGACTTGGACCTTCTTAATATGGAGAAAAATGTAGGTCACAATTAAATGCTTCAATTTTTTCTTTGAAACAATTTGTGGTCACCCATAAAGTAGCAATTTAAGAATTACATTCACACATTCACCTCTCGATTAATAAAGCGACTTCAAGTTTGTATTGTTGTTAATATTGTATTTCAGTGTAATAAATATAATAATATATTGTTTATAATGAGGCTTTCCATATACTTACATATAAATATGCTGAATTTTAAACTTATTATTTTATTGTTTAATATTATTATAAATAATTATTTAAAATTAATAAAATTAATTCATTTAATAATTTAAAATTATTAATGTAATAATTATTTAATAATTAATTAATTTTCACTGCTTAAAAATAATTGAAAAAACTCTCTGTTACATACGTATAAATGGCAACTATCACAATACAAATTGATTAGCAACTGTGAAAGAGACTTCAAGAGTTTATGAATCATGACAGACCTAAAATGTAATTCACACATTGGAAATCCACAAAACTATTAAACCAATGTGCACGAAATATCATGGAAGTTATAATTTGTCATAAACTATTTCAGTTTTCTATTTCCGCTGCTGAAAATAGTTTGCTAATAAACGAAGCACAATCATCGTCGATAAATCGGAATCCAAAGATCATTATTATTTCCGAGAAATTTGACAGTGATTTGAATAAAGATACTGCTTTAACTCAAACGTGTTAAGAATATTATAGTAATAATATATGTATAATGTAGGTACATACATACTGCGTACCAAAATATAAAAACAAAACCAATTAAACGCGTTAATTTCGGTGCATCGAAGCTTTAGCTATACCATTGACAGGTACAACTTTCATAGCATACAAGGGTATAACAGGATATTTATCTTCATGACGATCGATCAGTTTACTATATATTTCAGCTACATTTTATTGAGTTTTGATCTAAACAATATATTTAGATATCGTAGCCTTTCCTTGGACTGTAATCTCTGGCAAATTTCTTGAAAATACTTCGTCAAATAAATTAGTTTACCATATAATAACCTCAGTTGAATCGTTCAGTTTGTATGTTAACTAATATTATATTACAGTTGTTCGATATCGATGGTTTTGGGAAATGAGCCGCTTTTAGGAAAGCGAGAGAGTTATACAACACTTTAGATCCATATCTCTCAAACTGAGGCACCCTGTTCAAGGTGTAAAAACCGGTATGATCTTTATGCTAGCTTAAGCACATAATACAATAATATATTTATTCTCAAATTTATGTACACCAATTCCTCATACATGGCTCAGATGCACTTCTCTTTCACTCTCCATATATAGCTACATAAGTATTTAGTAAGTGTTATTACGTTCCTTCTCCATTCCTTATACCAATTCATTCAATACATATACAAGGTGCGTTCCAAAGTAAACAGGACTTTTTGAATCTAGCGCCCCCTAGTGGAGACATCTATATATCGATTCATGACATTTCATCGATTGGAAGTGAAGTTATTGCAATTTAATTCTCAGTATGTTTGTGTTATCGGGGTGAAAGTGTGCTTCGAACAAAGAACCAGCATTAAATTTTGTTTTGAAATGATTGCCTATCCCGTAGCAGAGTGCACGAGTTCTTTCAACGTTTTCAAAGTGGTCGTGAGGACAAAAATGACGATCAACATGTGGGCCAATCAAATCCGCGATCATCGGAAATTCCATCGAAATTGTGCGTGATTTCATCAATAATCAGCCAAAATCATCATTGAAATTCATGGAAATGGAATTGAACATCTCGAAAACATCGATTTATCGCATTTTCACCGAACATTTGGGCTTACGAAAGCACGATTTGTTTCGCACGAATTGACTGACGACCAAAAACTGCTCAGAATCCAACATTCGAAGGACCATTATTTGACCAAAAATCACATTTTAGCCATTAACCACTCCCCGTAATAACCAGATATGGCACCGTTCCTTTCCGGAAAAATGCATTTGCCCATGACAGGAAGGCGTTATGAAGAGGTACTGAAGGAGACTATTTTAAATGACATAAATTGATTTTGCCGAAAAAAACATTTGATCTGTTTTTTAAGTCCTGTTTACTTTGGAACGTGCCTTGTGCATAACGAAAGCGAACACTGGAAAACAGCAAAATGTTTGGATATAAATTTAATTGTCTAATTTGTTGGTGTATAGAACGCGTTTTGCATTTCGAATTACATAATCAGAAACCTTCTACAGCGGCAATTCGCGAAAGTCCGGCAGCGGACACAGCTAGAATTTGAACAATTGCGCGCATTTGTTTAATAAAAATATTGCTTCAAAGGCGCCAGAACTGTCAAAGCCTGTTGGCAGCTAGCACGAAAGCTTTGCATTAATTCTTTAATTAATAAATCATACACCAAATATAACAACTTTTTAAATGCATAGATAACTCAATCAAAATTGAAGCTACAGCTGAAAGTCATATATATGTGCTTAAATACTAACCATTGTATAAACCTACAAGTAACAAATCCTATCATTTTCACCCATACATACGCAAGCGAAAGCTTATGGAATGACAGAAGTAACATTAAGAATGCAATAGAATGAGGGAAGCAACTAAAACTGCCAAATGCCTTAGAAAAGGCACGAATTTTGTTGCCGTGTCATGCAATCCAATTTATCATTTTAAGTACGTTTTTGTTAAATATTCAAATGTATTTCGATTCTTAAAATATAATTATATATCATAAAGATTAAATTTACCTAGTTTTGATTAAAATTTTATTTATTGTATTAAAATATTTTTTAAATCTTTTCTATTTTATTAAAAATATTTGAAAAATATATATTTTTTTGTTTAAATTATTACAAATAGTTTTGTTTAGTATTGAATATATTGTACGGGTGAAAAGAGGCCTCCGGGGGAACCGACTACCCAAAAAATATGGGTGACGCGAATATATTGCAACCTATATTTATTTTTAAGTCCTTTTATTGGAATCACTGTGCCGAAAAATCAACTATTTCGATCAGGTGATCTCACTAGTTGCCGACCATATGATTCTTTTGTTATTTGTATATTGCTACAATGATACTAACTCAGAAATCCGAGCTTAATTGCGTTTTTTGTTTAGTTGTTTAATTTGGACGTTTTTGGATTTATGCTGTGTGCACCTTTATTTAGTTTTATTTGTGTGCACTTTTTCTTTTGGTTAGCAACAGCTGACGAGAAATTGCTAATTTGTCAGCTGTTGCGGCGCAGCGTCGCTCATGGCAAATCGCGGTCAAACCAATACATGCTGTCAAACATGGCATATACACCTATTGACATTAAAATAGGTATGAGACCTAATTTTAATAAAAAAATTATTTCACTGAAATTAGTTATAATTAAAAGTTGAATATTTATGCTCCTGGAAAACCATGTCAACTGAAAATGGTTTGCTATTAAATAATGTTAATAATACTTCTGGAATTTGTTTAAAGCATTTCAATTAACATTATTCAATTAACGAAATAATTTTGCCGAACACAGACGAATGTTGTTAAAATCCAAAATTTATGGATTACTGAGAAAACAAAGTCAAAATCTTGAGAACGAGTGGATAGTCTATTAACCGAAAGTTTTCAATAAATAGAGATTTTCAAGCATTCAATTGAAAAGCTATTTTTATTTATAAAATTCATGATCTTCCGAGCTGTACATGATTTCCGTGGTATCAATTGAGTATACAAAAAGGTTACCTTTTTTTACCGTTCAGTACTAGTATGTTTTGCCTCTATTTCAGATTCTTCCCTTCATCCTGAAACACTTCAATTGAAAGCATTCGCTCTAAAAAGGCTTTTGACATTCTAAAAGTGTATTTTCTGTTTCAGTGACCCCAATTGTATTTTATTCACTTGTTGTATGTCGGTATGTATGATTGACATTACTTACGTGAGTCAGTATATTGGAAGTTATTTATATGCATACTTACTTTTGATTCCCAGAAAACTAATTTAATTTCATCATTTTTTACAATTTTTGCTGAATAAAAAGTTTGTCTGAACACACATTTGCTTTTCAGCCACTTGCTTTGAAATATTTGATTACTACAAATCATTTCTTAACGATTAACGGTGCTCACAACTTGGCATAAAGCAACGTAAAATCAAATTTCCAATTATAAACTAATTCTTGATTTCACGACAACTTTTATTACGGTGTTCTCAATAAGTTATTAGTTCAAAAATTTCTTAAGGATAGCAGGTTTCCCAGAAACTTACCACAGGAGAGGAAAACTTCAACCAGAATTTATTGAGAATTGCGTTTTACTATTAAATAATTCTGCTTTATTTATAGGTTCCTCGGCATATATGGTTCTATTTAAAAGTATTGCTCTTTAAATCTCGGCTTCGAATAACCACAAGCTTGCTTTTCTTAATAGCATTTTAGCATTTAGTTATTTTCACTTCATTCCAATAATTTGTCTTATTTAAAAGGACGTCTCCTATTTTCCTGATAGGAGAGTTTTCATGTTAACGCTTTCCAAACAGCACTCATTTTCGAGATAAACTTACACTCAAAGCTTAAAAAGTCGTATGTACCTCCAATGCTCGGATCTTTACTCACGTAGATATTCGCACAGTACGGAAGTCCCATACAAGTTGTTTGATAATTTCGCATGATTCATTGGCTAAAAAAGCAGAAAAGTAGCACTTTTCAATCCACATGACTCATCCAACCAACGGTGTTTGTTTACAAATTAATCACAGCTTTTTTAAATAAATGAATTCTTTCGGCTTATTTGTTGTTGTTTATGTTTTTTCAATACTGGCTTGACGTTTTGTACTCGGAGCAACTCTAATAAAAACACGTTCGTAAATGCAGACACATATGTACATATGTATGTATGTACAAAAAATGCAGCATTAGAGTATTCAAAAAGGGTGCATTCGTATAATCCGAAGCTGAACCCTTTTCCTCGACTCGTAGAATGCATCCAATGTTTTGAGCTTGCTCCATCCGTTTTGGGGTTTAGTTTCGTTTCAATTTCATATCAAAAGTAAATCTATAAATCAGTCAGCCATGACTAGAAGTATGTCTTTTCATATACAAACACCTGTGTCGATGTATATTAATTCAGAAAAGTTAAACTGAGTCATGGAATAATGGCAAAAGCCTGTTCTTCTTAAATTTTAGAGATGTGTAAAATAATGGATGGCTTCGCGCGAAGCATTGCGGGCGGCGCCCAATACTCGTTTGACATAATCACCCGTAAAGTTGGTTAGTTGATCATCCAAGAATCAAGGATCAAGGTTTGGATGCTTAAAACCCTTGCAATAATTGAAGCCGAACGACAATCAGCGCGTCGCACGTTCATTGAATGGTCCACAAAGAAAACTTTTTTCAGCTTAATGGGTCAATTTTGTTTAATAACCAATATTATCATATTTCAAAAGCCGTGGTTGTGACACTGTAGCCCTTCCTTCGTCCATATTTCATCAAAAATGAAGCCACCCATAATGCTACAGTCAATGGGGATTGATATGGGGCTGTTACTAACGACTTTTAGGTGTCCAAATTGGAAAATGTTGATGTGGATGACGTTCGTTATGAGAGGTGGCGCTACATGCCATACAGCCAACGAAACAATAAATTTATTGAACAAAGCTTTCGTTAAGCGCATGGTCTTGCGTAGAGGGTCTGTGTCGTGGCCTCCAAAATCTGGCGACTATATTTTATGGGTTTATGTGAAGTCGCTTGTTTGAGCACATAAGCTGGAGGCTTGGTTTTAACAAGTCAAATCGCTATAGCTAAAGTGAAGAAACCATGAAGGGAAGCGGCCAATGACTTTAGATCACAAGATTTTACTTAGGTTTTACTTTTTTCGATTCATTTTTTTAATAGTGTATATAAAATATTACCAACCGAACTCGAAGACATTAACTTAAGGTGCTTATCAAAAGAGTCTTTACAATTAGAAGCGTCAGCGACAAGTCGTAGAAAAACTTGGAATCTTTAAAAGCAAATTCTTAGATAAGAAAGATAGTTAACTCAATAAATTATAACAAAGGGTGATGTACTCATTAGTTTTTTAAAAAATCGTTAAATAATAAAAGTTTCTGCAATCAAAAAACATGCACTTTGTACAAAACATTACACTTTCCACCGAGTTTCATCACTTCACTAACCTAATCTTTCCACAATTACTTTCGAAATTGCTTTAGATAAAGCACATTTCCAAAAAAAAACATTTTACCAGTTTTTGGAGCATATTTGTTGCCAAGTAAACTGAAGGCTTTACTTTCGCTTTCATTTCAGTTATCTTTAGTTATGTATTAAGAGTATTACCAGCGTATTTTCTATGTATTTACACATGTATATATGAGTATTGTTGTTGCAATTGTTCCTGTTTCACCTAACCTCTTTTAGGCTATGTCTGATATTCTTTGAGCTCACACAGACAAAGCCTAGTAGAGGCTAGATTCAGACCAAGAATTTCTTTTCTTCAAGTACATCGAACAGAAGTGAAACATTTCATAAAAAATACTTACATGTATGCATATGTATGTATGTGCACAAGTACATACAGACTTCCCCTCGTATTTCCTTGTTGACTTATCAACTCAAGCGTTACGCGGTCACGCACTTTAAACGTTACAGCAACAAAAATTGGCACACACGCGCAAAAGCAGTAGCAAACCACAGCCTAGAAATAAATATAAGCAACAACAACAACACCTGCGCAAATGAAGAAAGTAGAAAGTGTATGAGGTGTACTCGAAACCAAGAAAGAAGCAGAAACATTAAAGAAAAAAAGTGAAATAGTGAATAAAAATCGGCAATAAGTTAATTGAGCAACGCTTGAGCGCACAAAACGAAATAAATCAACCTTTCATTGAAATTTGTTTAAAGGAAAGAAACACTAAATCGGCGAAAAAAGCAAAAGTGAAGCGCTTCAGTAGGCAATCAGCTTTTGGCAGTGTGTATATATGTAAGTATGTAACGGTAAGTTAATAAATTCATTGTTGCTTTTCATTTATAATAGAAAGCAAAAATCAGGTCGAGCAACGCCCACTGCAAGTCGGTCAGCGCGCAAAATAACAGCAACAAAACACAAGTATATAGGTGTGTGTGTGTGTGTGTGCAAAATTCAACCGGCAGCTGTGCTGGCGCCGATAGTGCGCCTCGCTGATCGCACCGCTGCCGCGCCCACCCGCCCGCTTCAACGCTCTGTGCGCAGTGTGCTTTTCGTGCACGCGCAGCACTTTCACTTTCCAACAACAAGTCGCAGCGGTGCAATGCGAATGCACACGTACTACAAAGAGCATTTCGCAGCAATAACAACGACGGCAGAAAATGGCAACACTTCAATGTTGGCTCGTGCGCCAAGCGTCGGCACAGCGGCGCAATGATGTTAAAATCGTGGGCAAAAATTTTAAATATTAAAAATAAAACTTAAAAATAAAAACTTTCAAATAGTAACTTGCTAAATACTAACACAGTTATTTAGTAAATTTTTGAAAATATGTTCTTTTTTTACATTTTAGTAGAAAAATGCCTTGTAAATTGAAATTTGTTTGCACGTTTTTTTTTCCTTCAAAAAGTTGTTAATATGGAGTAACCGTTAATATCGAATAACTATGACATATGTATATGTAGCTATCATAAAAACTGACCGATCAAAATTAAGCCCTTCTCCGGAAAGCCGACAAACTCACCGATCAGTTTTTATAAGGACATTTTTTATTTGTGAAGCAATGCAAAATTTGTGTTGTTTTTGTTTTTAAATTACTAAAAATGCCACTTCACACCACTGTGCGCGGCGAAATTGCTCCATTCGTGGCATTGCATGAGCGACGGTGCTTTGGTACCGACGGCCAAGTGGACCACACCAATTAACATCAACATCAGTCAGAAACAAAATACTATAAAATAGCAATAAAAACCAAAAAACTAATTAAACAATAACAACAACCAGCTGTAGCAGCAAGTTAACAGCTGCCAAATGTGTTTTCATCTTTGCATGCCGAGAAGAAAGCCAAATGTGACAGAAAAGCTCGTTGTTGTAGCAAATGTCGCGCTGACGCGTCCATGACGAATGGAAGGCTGGCTGGATGCCGTTGGAGGTACATGCATATTTGTTATATGTATATATGTATATAAATTTACATATACGCTATATGTACACATATAAAGCATAAAAATGCCGCTTGAGCATTTTTGCAATGGAAGAAAAGAAGATTATGACTTTGTAAATTATATACAAATTTATGTACCTACAGAAGTGTGGAGTATATAAATTGAAATCAAAATACACGTAGCAAAAATAAACAATTTGCCATGAACAAAATCTTTGCATTTACACATGGACATACATATGTATGGAGGTATAATATTATAAATTCTCCGCTAAGAACATGTACATACATATTTAGGTATATCGACGATTGCTATTGCGCAGCATTTAGCCGGCGACAATTTAACAAAAGCAAACAAGTAATCGAATATTTATGGAACAAATATTGTGAGCCATGGAAAAATAAACATGCAATAAAACATTTTTATAAATAATATGTTAAGCAAACTGCACAGTAGAAGATTGTGGGCAATAAAATAATTTATATGCAATTTTAAATTTATTTATAATCATATTTGGTTTTAAAAACGTTTAGCGTTCAAAAACAGCTCAGAAATATCAAGTTCGAAATGCGAAGAAAAATATTTCACTCGCTTTAAACTTCATTTATTTGGTCTTTAGGAGTAAACAACCCGGTTATGTAGTCAAATTTAGTAACAGTACTGAACAAATCTGGTAGCACCCCGTAAAAAAAAAATACCCAAAAAATTAATTATTATATTATTGCACTTAACACAAAGATATGTATGTGTGAATGTAATCTTTAACTCGAATAAATGGAGAAAGCTGAATTAGATATTGTTAACCAATACCACAAGTATAAAAAATAAAACAAATATATTTATATTATAAAATGGCGATATAGAATTAATAATGTGTGCAATGTTTAACTAACACTTAAAAATTTTAATATTTAAATCATAGTTTCTAGACTAGAATTTCAAAAAACTGAAAAAAGTATTTAAATAAAAATTAATTCTAAATTCGTTGAAACATTATAATTTAACTAAAAAAAAGTAGGAAAATTTGAGAAAACTGAAAATAATGAGAAAAATGTATTATAATTTAATTTAAAAAATTCTGAAAAAATGCATAATGGTTCATCATTTTTTCTTACTTATGTAGTTATAATTACTTAAAAATATACTAACAATTTTATTTACGAATTTTGTGGAAAAATCTCGTGAAAACTGTATAACTTACTTGAAAAACATTACCAGTAATTTAGTTAAAGTATTTCCGATGAAATTGCTTTAGATCATCAGATTTCAATATCTACTGTCACTGATTAACGCACCAGTTCATTTAAATACATATTTAGATTTAATTATTTTAAATCTTATTCCTTAAATGACCTTGGTGCAATAAAAAAATTTGTGTTCAAATAATTGCAAAATTAAATTGAAAGTAAATCGCTAGATAAAGTAGTATTCAAAAGCGCAGCAAGACACATTAACAGCTGTTGATTATCTGTTTGTGCATATTCGCGATATTTTTAATTTATATTTTTTTGAGTGACCACAAAAAGTTCAAGTTCAAAGCAAAGCTAATTTGAGAACATTTAAAAATAAATTAAAAGGAATTAATAATACAATACATATGTACAAACAGATAAATAAACACACTAAAGCCCGTATATAAAATGGGCAAACGAACGCAATCAGTAAACAACAGCGCTAATTTCCATACCCAACGCGCTCACACACACACTCCCGCAAACACTAATCTAATGCGCGCACCGCTCACTCGCGTACTCTCGCCAAATCAAACACTAGCGTCGTGCTGATAAGATTTTGCTATTATTTGTACGCCACCCAATTCAGCGCACGAATTTATCACGAACCAACTGTACAGTCGTTGAGTAAAATATTTTGTTTTTATCGTTAGCCGTTACTTTTTTGTATTGCGCGCAGCGCTTTTCTCCAACGTGTCCGCTCAACACAAAGTCACAAAGGCAACTGCGCCAAGCGATCGCCGCTTAAATGGCGCTATGCGGTTTTTTTGGCCAACACGTTTACATACTACGAGTCTAAGCGAAAGAAAGTGGCCTAGCCGATCTAGTAGACGTTGACTTAACGCTCTGAAAACTTAAGAGTGCAGCCGAAAATATGCACAGACGATCGTGTGTACCACTTGTACTTTTAGAGCAAAGTTTAGCCGTCTCAGGATTTCGCTAATATAATAAATTAGTAAGTTGATGATTTAGTTTTGTTAATCGACAACTATCGCTAACTGTTTATTTACATTTACGTGATCTTTAAACTCGCGCATTCTGTCTTTTTACGCCAATCTAGCACTAGCAAATAATGACGTCCACACCCAATCCGATTCCTTTTACGTTGTCGTAGATAAGATAGACTCACTCAAAAAGTGCTCAATGCCATAAAGCTAATTGAGTTGTTGCCTCTCTTGGTCTTGCACTCTCTCAAACTTTTCTCTCTATTACCGCTAGTTTTTCCTAATATATCAAGTAGTTTTCTCTACTTTTCAATTTCAAGGTTTTTAAGCGCTTTTCTGTTGACTGCGCGATCCAAAGCATTGACGCTGACGCCGTCGCTGGCGTCGACGCTTCTTGTCAGCGGTGCTACTGCATGTTAGACACTTCGTGGACCGGCTTGTCCTATTAAGTTGCTATTTTTCCAGGTTTCTCTTTGGTTGCTGTGGTACTGCTTGGCGCAGTTGTGGTCGTCAGCATGCTGTGCTAGAGCACTCGTTTTGCTAGCGTTGGTAAAAACTAATCCGTGTCAGTAGAACACTCTCAGTTTTGTTTCAGCGACCTTCCCATTTGCTGGGCTGCGCCTACTCTTCCCATATATAGTACGAGTTTATGTGTGTGTGTGTGTGTCATTCCTAAAGTTAATATACAAATGTTTGTATKTAGGATTAGAACTTTGTTTGTTCTATTTATAAGCTTGTTTGTTGTTGTCGATTTGCTTTCGTTTTCGGCGTTGATAAGCGAGTATCTGCGTTCGTTATGTGGACGTTGGTTACCGGCGCCACCTTGCACACACATATACATATGTATCTACCATATTCTTTTATTTGACAGTGTTTGTGTTTATGTACTTACTTATATGTATGCTTGTAAATTATGTTTCCATGCATTTATTATGCGATTGCGTTGACGCTGCTTTCTTGGCAGATGCCCTGATATGAGAACTTCATTATTCATGATGCCATGATGAGCATATATTTGGTATATATGTATGTATGTACTTATGTGCATATATTCGTCGCGTTGACATGTATTGTGATTTTTCTTGCTATTTACCAATTTACATATCTACAATAAAGTAATCTCAATTTGCATTATTCATTTTCGATCGTGATTATTGAATGAAGAATTCTTTCCGATGACTTAAGGGTCTATTTAAATAAATTATTTGAAAGTTCCGTATGCATATAATAAATTTTGAGGGCAGCTAGCTATTCATTATTTTCACACCTCTTAAAGCGAAAAGCGCAATTCACGGTATTCCAATCAAAAGCCGTCAGTAGTGGAAATGTGATTTTTGAGACATTAAAAATCTGATAAACATTTTACTTTAAATTTTTGTTGGCAAAGTGTGACAATAACTTTTTGGTTCGGACTTGATTAAGTTACTATGCTGAGCGTTTCTTACCACTCGCCAATATGATAAATGAATTTGTCCTTTGACTTGAGTTGAAAATCAACCTAAAAGGGATAATATTGATAATGATATTTTTACTCTCTGGTTGCAATATTTAAAGAAAGAAAAATAATCATATACAGACACATGCATATATAAATTAAGATATATGTAAGTGCTTCTAGCTGAAAAGTTATCCATTTACAGAGTAATTTAAAAAATGTGCTTCTTGTTAAAAAAAAAAAGCAGTTAAGGCATCTAAACTGTCAATTTTTTTTTTTTTTTTTTTTTTTTTTTTTTTTTTTTGCATTTTTATTTTTTTTTTTTTTTTTTTTTTTTTTTTTTGTTTAAACGCGCATTTGTTATACCTAATTTAAAAATCATGTTGTTAATACGTGGATATTGAACAGCTTACATTTATTAAGCTTTTATACTCAGTAATCCACAAATTCGTGAGGAAATGAATGAAAAGGACAGAAAAGCAACTGTGCCTCTCCTATAACGGCACTTTATCAGTTGGTAACTCTAAATCTATTTTTTGTATATTTTAAAAATAAGTTCGCTTATAAACACGCCCACTGTCTTAACAAATCCTTAAGTCTATTATTAACTAATAATCGAGAAGGTTGAAACACAGTTCAAGAAAGTGGTATCCAGACTTTCAAGATTGCATTAAAACCACGTAAAGTACACGACACTTTGGAAGAGATTTCTAAATGACCGAAGTTTATCCTTAACATTCCAACCAAACGCGGATTTTTTGTATTCAAGATTTAATTAAAAAATTTTAAGTTTTAAAATTTGATTTTTATGTCGAAAATTTTCTTTTCCAAAAATTGGGTCCTGTTGATTTTGCAGATTTATCTTTCAAATTTCGCGCACTCACTTCACAATATTTCAAAATTGTTTGCTCCAAAAATATTTGTAAACTGCAATTTCATTTTGTTCTTTTGCACTACCGATCTTGTTGACCATTTTCCATAAACAAGTACATTATTTCGGCAATTCAATGAACTCGCTACACACTGCTTTGTCCTCGTTAACGCACTTTTCTCATAAACAATCAGTTTATCCTCCAGTTATTGCATAAATATTTTCACTTTGAATTGCAGCTCCTTTAATTTGCAAATCATTGAAATGTCTTTAAGAGTTCTCAGCTCCACAGCGGACAGCAGACGGCGGGCGAACAAACGATCTTAGCACGCGCACAGCGCTCGTTTTAATAAACTCGAGTTCGTATAGATCTTTAGCTTTTATAGGCTTGGAAAGTGAAATGTTCTCGCAGCGAATGCACAGTTCTCGCATCGCGCGTCAATATGAGTGTACTTTTCGTTGTTGTTGTTGTGGCCGCTACAAGCACCATTGATGCGGCAGTCGTTGCTGTTGGCAGTTGAACTTTTTTTCGCCTTTTCCTTCTTCTTTCGGTCTTCAGTTCTCCGTTGCCGTCATCATCACCGCTCAGCGCTGCCGTCGCTCGCGGTTAACGCCCGTGCTGCTGTCTCCGGTGCGATTGGCGCAGTCGCGCTGCCCAGCGCGGTAGCTACTGCTGTTGCATTGCGATCGTGTCGATCCGCTAGCTGGCTTTCGTTCTTCCTGCAAAGCCTCTGCGCCGCGTAAGCGCTCGCGTCAGTTCTTTCTTCGCCTGTCATTTACTGTACCTTTTGCACTTTTTAATTGACTGACTCAGTGTTTTTGTTATTGCTTTTGCTCTTACGATTCCTTCACACTTTATGCCCATCATTGTGTTTGCCCTCGTCGCGGCAGCAGCGCCCTCCACACAGTTGAGTTCTCATTGATTTTACGGCGTTGTTGCTGCTTCAGTTATTGCCTTTCGTTAAGTGCTTTTTTGCTTACTTACGGATATACTCGCATACAGACATACGCACAAATACATAGGCATACCCATACATGTATGTATATGTGTGTGCTAAAGAACAGCGCCGCTGCCCGTGCGTTTGTATGTGTGTGCTTTCCTCTTTCACGTCTTTTTGCGCGTGCATTTTTGTTGTTGTTATTGCTGCCGCGCTTATCATCGCTGTGAGTGCAATAAACGCACGCACACATACGCACTTTCGCTCAATCACTCGTTTGCGTACATATGTACACTCATGTGTTGTTGCTGCTGCTCGTTTTTGTATTGTTAACGGCTAACTGCCATCGCTGCATGCTGCTGCAACGCTAACACTTATCGCATATTTTGCTTACGCAGCTCGTTGAGTCCATTGAGGCAGAGGTTACTCATACCACCGCGCGTCCCTCCCGATTGACCGCCGTTTTTGTTTTTGAGTGCGAAGTGGCAAAATAGAATTTTTAATCTCTCTTCATACGCATTTTATTACGCATATATTTTTCTTACAAAATTTTATTGCACTTAAACCGACATACATGCATACAAACACATATATCATTTGCCAACCATATTTTTAATGCATTTATTTACATATATGTTTCTACATAATGTTATATACATATGTATGTACATATATATTTCTTAATACGCAGCCACACAAGTTTTCCACAAACACTTTCTTCATACGAATTTGCTCCAGTTGCACCAAAATTGAGGGCTTATACTCGGCGCCATACTTTTACTACTGCTTTTCGATTTTAATATTTTCGTACTTTTTCATTTTCATGTTTTTCTTTTCATTTTAATAATTTCTTTCTTGTTTTTCTTCTGCTTTTTTCTTTTATTCCGTCTTCTCGTGCGATTTTCGTTGCAAACCGGCTTCGTGATTTCGTAGTGAAAGCCGTTATTTGCGCGAAAAAGCAAAATTTCAAGTATTTAGGCAGTCCTCTTAAATATTAATTTTCATATTTATGTACATATATGCCCACTCATAAACATCGTTTACCACATTTTAATACAGCGGCGGTGAGTTTGCAGTGAAATACTATTATTATTATTTAAATGTAGATGTAAAGTACTTCCTTTATTTTCTAACAATATTAACATTGACATTACAGTTATCATATTATATTTAATACCTGACACGTTTAGAAATCACTAGACTGCTTTTAATTGATTTCACAGTAAGCAGTTTAACATAACAGCAATTAAAGGCCAGCATGAGTCAAAGATTTTATTAGTTAAATAATCATATCCAGTAATCGGTTTTTGTCATGAAAAAAAACCGATGAAATAATCAAAATATTAAAAGAGCATTACGAATACGCCAGTCTTAATACTCACCTACTTAGATTCGCTGAATCCGTTTAATATTCCGGCAAGAAAGATGGGGTCTCTTTCATTTATTTTTCATATAACCATTAAACGTATTAGAGGGCGGTGCCATGCCCACTTTTCCAAAATTTTTAGTCCACAGATACAACTTGCTACTGCAATGCCAAATGCCAAAATACACTTATATAGCTTAACCCTATATCTATCTCGACTAGTTTTATGTGGTACTTGCAACCTTAAGGTAAACAAAGCTATTATGCTCTGTAGCAACATGTTGCAAGGGTATAAAAACTCCAATGAAAGGTTTGCATTTGACTCCAGCTCTAGCTAGTTGCTGAAAAGACTAGTTGATCTTGATAGCAGTAAATTTATAGATATGGATTACTAGACCCTCAAAGATTTTTTCAACTTGACCACACTAGCTTCAGATTAAAGCACAAAAGTTATTCGAAAAACCGGCCCAAATGTATTAGATTCGAATTGGACTTCGTTGAAGAGGTTCTTAACTGCTTTAAAAAATTATAATTCCAAAATATTTACAATTTGGATAACTTGTTCCATTTTGCTTGAGTAACTGACTGGCTTTTTCATTGAATATCTCTAGTTTCCAGCTCAGGAAATGAGAAAGTGAGAGAAACAGTAGAATTTGCGAAATTATTTTTGCTCCCCTGTAAAGAGGAGGATATTTCATTTATTGTTCAATACAGGTACTGCGTATTAAACGCGACAAATACAAACGTCAAAGAAATAAACGAACTGATTAAAAATAAATTTAAAAAATAAAATAAAAATAAAAAAAATGTTTTAAATAAAATTACTCAATGCAGTCAGCGTACTCGTACATAAACACCACATGATAATTGAAAGCACAAGCAACGTATTTCGATGGATGAATGTGCGTAAGTAATTGTGTGAGTGTGAGGGTTTCAATTGATTGCAGCGCGGACAGACATGCAGTAAGAATTTACTGTGGCGCAACGCGAACTCGTTATTATTTCGAATACAATGAACTCGTTTTTTGCGACTTGCTTTGGATATTTCTAAAAATCTCGTTCACAAAAAGGCAATTTTTTGCAACCGAGTATTTTCGGCAAGTGTCAGCACACACATACACCTAATTTCGTAAGATATTAGCAGGAGTAGCGAATTGATCATAATTCCGCATACACTTCGGTGATTTGTTGCGGCTGGCGCATCTCCGCTCGCTTCCACTTTGCACTCAAAAATATTCGCTCAGTCCGCACAGGCAACTGCATTGTGGTGGGGGTGGAGGGGTTGCGTAAAGCTGCAGAAGGTCAACAACTTTTCGGGCGCGCACATGCACACACGTCAGGCGAACCGCCCTCAAAGCTTTCGCGCCGCGCGCTCCACCTCTGAGGATACGCTGAGCGTAGGCCGCACGACATTCAACAGCACGCGTTCGTGTATTTTTACAATCTGATTATTTCAGTTTCTCTTTTTGGCTTTTTTGTTTTTGTTTTTCACTTTTTGTATTGTTGTTATTCTTTGCGGCTGTTGACTTTTTGCAAAATGCAGTCAATGACTCTTGGAAGACGTCACGTAACAATCAAGGCTATAATTTCAGTGTGTAGGACTTCCTCCACTGGTGTCACAGGGTTCATTGCACAATTTTATCGAGTTCCGGATTTTAATGATGTTATAAACGCTTGAAGGTAAAATTTGTTTATAAGCAGAGACTTGCGCCCAGATTCAAACAACAGATTTCTTTTGCATTTCATGAAAATAAGTATTTACTGGTCCTTAACTTACCTTAAAATACTTCATATCTATGAAGGAACCATCTTAACGATAATGTGACGTCATAACACTTAAGCAGCCTGGTTTATATAATGCACATATGTATATTTAACAATATTCTCAGAATAGTTCTTCGATAATTTCTTGTTTCGTCTAATTTAATAATAGTTGTTTTTGGATTTAAGTTTATTTTAAGGAAAAAAATATTCTTAACTGCCAAACATCTTTTTTCGGAAGACCTTCTCGAGATTGCCTACGGAATTGAGGTAATGCAAAATTTTGCAAAACTAATTACTTGTTATTAAAGTACGTTTAATTCTCTGAAGTACAAAATTTTTTATTTATTGAATTAAATTTTTCTTCAAAAAATCGTGAAAAATGCGTTTTTTATAATTCCTTAAGTGTACGTACTCAACATAATATATCCATATTCAGGCCTTTTGCATCTTTACCTGATATACATATATAATATATTATAATCCTATTTAGGGTAGGTGAAATTATACTGGAAACCTGGCAAGTTGAGAGCGCCTTGAGCGCAAGAGAAAAATATTATAACGCAGACACAATAGCTGGACTAAGCACAAATATTTGTGTTTTGCTCATATCAAATTTTTCATAAAATTATTCTAAAGATACACCATTTGATCAAATTTGTCCCGAGCTGACAAAAGAAAAGCATTATCAAATGTTTTAGCACAAATATTTACTAACGCTTTCATTAAAGACTGCTTTTGAGCCAATACAAGCAGACCAACAATTAAGCCTCGGCTCGCACTATCTTCATTGCCTTCGGCGAATGACTTCTAATGGGTTCATGGGCGAAGCACATTTCCTACTTTCGAGAACAGAAAAAATGACAGACAGCTTAATTTGGCTAACCACAAATTCAGTTACAACCATATCAGAATGATGGGGTTGCGCAAAAAATATAGGAAAATTTTGTTTATCGATTCGGCTTTTCGTTTTTTGTCAAATAAATGGTATTGCATCACATAAGATTTAAGTATCTGTAATACAGGAGTTTTAAAAAAACCTTTTCGTACTTACTAAAGAAAATTTAAAGTTCATCAGAAGGAATTGCCTAATGTTTGTATTCTAAGCAAAGGTGTTAACAAAATCTCTAAAAAGCAGTAAACTCCCCGAAACTATACAAAACCGATCACCAAACGGTAAGCTTTCGGTAAACTAAACTCCCGTACACACCCTAATGCACGTATTTCTTTTTGTTCTTGCGGTTATCTTTAGGAATCTATTGATCTCTTACGGTGACAGCGACGAAAAAAGAGTGCAGAAGGTAGCTATCAGACCATCAAAACACTACAACAACAACATGGAGTAAAAAGAATGCCGAAAAACCAGTGAAAGCGAGAGAACACCGAAATCAGCAGCATTTAGCAACGCATCCGTGTTCGAGTTTTTGTTTGCTTAACTTCTCAAAAATTTCAATACAATTCCTGTTTTGTAGTTGTGTTTGTGCGCAGCAACAGCTGAAAAAACTTTGAACACCCCACAAATACACATACGAAGGTTGAAAGCGTAACATTTAAAGCGTTTCAACGCAAGCTCACCCGCAGAAATCAGCGCAGCACTATTTAACCCGCACACATGCGCACACGCTCACTCACACCGGGCAGGAGCCAGTCATTCCAATGCATTTACGCACACACGCTCACCTCACCACTACCCGCCCACGTCCACACACACATTCTCAAAATTACTTGCTCCCGCTCTCGTTTCCGCACCTACCACCGCAAGCACCCCCTCACCCAGCCCGTAAGTTCACTCGTTCGCTCGCTGCTCCGACTCCGACTCCAGCTCCAGCTCCGAGCGTTCGCTGTGCTTTGTTTAATTATATAAGATAATTTTTTGAAGGACACACACAGTCTTGGCAAATGAGTAATGCAGGGAGGTTGTTGACTTCATTGTTATTGCGAACGCACACTCGTCCATTGTCTACACACACGCGCACACACAAGCACTCACACACACTTGCATAAATGCATTGCTTAATATAAGAAAGTGTTGTTGTGTTATTGAACAGCAAGCGTGAAAGAACAAAAAAAAAGAAAGAATCTCAACGCATTTCGTTGTTGTTTTTGGTTTTATTAACGTTTTTTGTTTTTATCTCTCTTATTGTTATTTTGTCGTTTGCTGCTGTATCGTTCTGCATTTCTTGTTGTTGTTGTATTTTGTAAATGCAAAGTCGATGTGATTAAACTTTATGCGCAATTTATTTTGCATTCAGCGCTCAAAGAAAGCAGGAAAATATGCATGCATGTATAAATAAAGCTCGGCGAAAACAAAAACAAAAGCACGAGACCAACAACAACCCCATGCTACATTTATATGACAGAGATAGCAGAATATCTCTACATACAAACACACAACGAGATTATTCCAAAAGCGGCAGCAATATCGACAACAGCACACAAATAAGCATGCTTTACACACACACATGCACACATACATATGTACATGGAGGTCAGCATTCCATATGAAATCACCAAGTTATGGCAGCTCATATTCGCAGCACAAACACGGCCGAATTATACAATATTACTGCGACCTGCGTTATGTACGTGAGTGTTATGCAAACACGCTACGCCAAGTGTGTTCTATTTGTGCACCCCAATGCCTTGTCGAGCTGTGAAAGCAGCTTCGCGACCGTGTTAAAAGCGGCACAGCTCGCATTTTAAACACAAATATTATCTACAGAAAATTTAGATAATTAATATTTTGAATTCAAGCATAATTACCAAAAATCATAACAAACCTAAGGGTGTCACCTGACTTTCGTGGGTTCTCAGCAAAATGTGGGCAATGGGTATTAGCGCCGAATCTTACGATATGGTTCACCTTGAACCAAACGTGTATTCTTTTTGTGATGAACACTGCACTTAATGCCATTTTAAAAATAGCACCCGTGAATATTGCCGGTAGGTATATTGCAGCGAAGTGTCCCCTATTGTTCTGGGATGTAATATAAGTCTAATTTCTTCAGCCATTCTAAGGTTTTGTGAAAATTTTAAGCCTCTTTTTCGAGCCGTATCGGAGTAACAGCGTTTCCGAAAAAACCCTTTTAAAGTTTTGGGAGCCGAAGTTAAGTTGAGCGAATCTTTTATGCTCATTGAAAAAAACATTCTTAATTTTAAGGAGGTATTCTAGACTATAAATTTGGAAAAATCGAAAATCAGTTTTTTTTCATAACTCAGTCTCGATATTCAAAGATATCTCCCTAAAAATATATTTAATATCGCGGCAGCTTTCTGAAACTTAAGGGGTCCCGATGGTTTGGAACCCTCAAATTGAGGGTATTTTCTGGATTTTTTTAAGGTTTAAAAAAAGAGAAATCAATTTAAAATTTTTACAGTTTATTTATACACTTATGAAAAGTACAAAAATATTTTTTTGTTAAGTAAAAAAAATTTTAACAATATTAAAAATGGCGTCCAAAAAAGTTATCTTAAAAGATGACTCCCGGTATGTGGTTGATTTTGACTCTTCTGGACATCTGAAACATAAAATCCAAATAAATTATTAATCAGTAGGAGTGCAGTTATCGCTGGGACTATAACCAAAAATAACGAAAATTATTATAAAAAAAGTTCGCGCTTTTTACTGGACCAGTGTTAGATCGAAAAAAGTCGAAGTTCTTAAAATTAAAATTTGATCGTAGTCCCAGCGATAGATATCGAATACCATGTTACCATATTAAAATTTCAAGTGATTCAGATGAATACTTTTTTTTTCGTCAATGGCACGCCGAAAGAAGTAGTTTTGAGATAAATGAGTTTAAAGTTTACAGTGTCTATATTTTAAATACCTGCGCTACCTGCTAAAACGGCTGTAGGAGCTAAAATAATGTGAATATCCTTCCAAAAATTTTACAGTATATTCTTAAAGAACTATACTTTCGAACTATCAAAAATAAATCGACTTTTTGAAAATTCTAGACAACCGGTACCCTTAATGTACTTAACGAGTTTTTCTCGAAATTACTTTTTCGATGTAGTTGCTATTATCTCAAGTTCTAATCAGCCGATTTATAGTACTTGCAATATGGCGTGAATATTCTTTGCACATCTCTCTATCTCATAAAGCAACAAAAAAATTAAAATGAAATTTGTAACATTTAAAAAAATTCCGATTTCTTAGTTAGCCGCCGATTAATGAAAAAAATCAGCTTTGCAGCTTCCGGCTTTCTTCAAAGATGACACTTTTTTTTAAATAAGTTGGTTGTCTCCAAATAAGTAAGTAAGCAAATGATAAAATAGTGACTAAAAATATCCAATTTTTTTTAAGAATTACCCAAAAACGCCCGAAAATGGGGACTGTCAATTAGAATACCCCTTAATTCTAAACGTAAACCCAGTAAATAAAGAACACAACTTAGAACATATTTTAAATAAGTATATATATAAATAATTCGCTTACGCCTGACTGCACGCTACAACAAATTCATTTCACGAAAATACCATGAACTCACACACACATACACATCACACTTTCTTCGGCAATTAATAATCATAAATTTTCAAAATTTATCCCCACCTCCGTCAAGAAGTCATTAAACAGAATACAATGTAAATTTCGAAATGGAAATGACCAGTGGAAAAGTCAATGGAAGATGTTAACTTCTCATGGTCATGACTAAAATGTAGACTTTACTTGTTCCATTGAAACTACACATGATTCATAGGCGACTACGCGTATTTTGAATGACGCGTCGCGGCTGTTAACTTGGCGACTGTGTAGTTAGGAACTCAAAACACACAAAGCAGCAATAATCAACAAATACCAGCGACGACATTTTGCGTGCATTTAGTGCGTGAGTGGTCGGATAAGACTGCGGTGCTGATGGAGGCAACCGAAAAAACTGCAAAAACGATCTTAATATTCCAAAGGGCATGTACCAGCTGAACCAACAGGCAAGGCGCGAAGCATTAAGCAGAAAGTCAGAAAATCAGCAATGAGGCAAGCACAAAGCAGGTCGCTGAGGTGCTAAGCGATCTGCGAGATATGCGACGGCGGTTGTCAGTCCATAGCGCGCTCTGCGGCGCGGGCGTGGTGACGAATGCACGGCTTTTGCAACGATAGCGGTGAGGGTGATAGCGGACTGGCTGATCCTCATCCTGTGTGTATGCACGCTAAGTAAAATATTGCAATGGCCTTGAAGTTGGCTGTCAAGACGATTAACAATGCGACTGCAACCATGAAAATGCATATTACAACAAAAAATATATTTTTAAGTTCGAGTGAGACTGAAATTTGTATACCCCCGAACTACATAATAATTTGGTAGAAATTTGAAATGTATTCCTTGGACAAATAAACTGCACAAATAAATATTATTTTTATTTAAAGAATTATAATTAAATTAAATTATAATTATAATTAAATTATAATTGATAGCAAACCTCCTAAATGTAGGCAACATATCTTGGATAATCTTTTCCTCTAAACTATTCATATATTATACAAATTGAACTACTTAGAAATGATTTAAGATTCGCCGCAGATTTGAACATAAATAATTCGAAATAACCAGAAGAAACTTTGCCTTGGTCTTGAAACCAGAGAGATATTATATCGCACAAACCTAGGAAAATCGAAAATCGATCATTCACGCGGAGAAATTCAGAGCGTTTTGAGATTTCTGATATAAAATTTACGTTAACCTATATATATAGCAATAAAGATATATATATTTCTTTCTGCCATTTTATGTTCCCTCATTATGAAATAAGTTATTAACTTTGAATGTATTTAAGGTGTTGCCTACATTTAGGGTAACATTTAAAATACAGCGGTGCAAACCGAAATAGTCTAAGAGAACTGATATATAGGTTATATAATATACATAACTTCTACAAACTCATATCAGGGATTCTGAACATACTCCTTCGTTACCAAATAACTTCCGACTATATTTTTGAACCAAAAAATCTCAACGAAGTACGCTCATTCTTCCCGAATTCGTAGGAGAGTAAAGAACGAAAACAAAATCAAAACTCTCACCTCCAAATCAAATACTGGGTATAAGTATATTACAAAATTAAACTGCTAAACTTATAGCAGACTGCAAAAAAGCCTTTTCGAATGCACCATATTGCGCGCATCTGGAATTTTTTTGTGCAGTTGAATGTTGTGACTACTCCTTCCTTACTTCCTTTTGTTTTATTTCACTTTTTTTTTAAGGCGTCTGTGTGGTGTCGACTGGGACTGCACCGCACTCCGTTGCTTATGAACACCATTGATTTTATAGCTGTTGTTTTTGGTGTTGTATGTTAACGCGCCTATTTCTCGAGATGTGTGGGAAGCGTGAAGAGTTTGCAGAGCAACAACAATGGTGAGATGGGTGACTAGGCGACGAGCCGGCAGCACTTTGCAAAGCTCCCAGAACGATTAAAACTGAATAATCGAAGGAAACAGTGACAAATGGTTAAGTGAAAAAATAAATACATCTAGTAAATGGTAAGAATAGCTGCTTTGTTGCCACAATATCCTTCAGCGAAAGATAAATTATATGTAAAAGAATTGCTTTTAGAGAGCTCTTCCATTTTTAATTTCACAGTAACTTACTAAAAATGGATCTAGTTCCGTATTTGCAGACTACAGGATGGATGCATAAGAGCCTGCTTAGGGTCTCGGAGCTTCTATCAATTCACTATTCGTCGTCTTGATCGAACACAAGAGATGATTGACTGGCAATCGCACCAAACGCATAACAAAACCTTCTCGACCATCAATCTCACATTGGCCACGATTTGCGCGGTGTCACCACGATGAGCCCGTGACCGTTTTCAGTTCATAAAGCCGTAAATCATCCACTTTTCATCACCAGTATCCAACCGCTGCATAAATGGATCGGTTGCCTTACAATTCAGCAGCGATTATAGTCGCGGCTTCCTCTTCCCGCTGACAAGCTCAGGTATGTCTACTAATTAGACACTGGCCTGTTGTACTATACTAGAGTTTTTATGTCATTCCTTTTGTGCGACCCATATTCCATATTCCACCGAGACTCCGCTCTACTTGTAAGATACATACATATACATATGCATATACATTTCCGAGATCTAATTGTAGGGTGGTGCTTGTTTTGGCTAGCTCACCTTCTTGACAGTTACCAGGAATATCACTATGCCCTAGAACCCACTAAATCTACCAAGAGATCGAGGCTTTTCGAGGCTATTTCTCACAAAACCCAACAAAACTTCAATGATTTTAAAAAGTGAACACACTAATCGTCAAACCAAGAGGGTTTTTTTAATTGGTGTAATCTCGGTTTGGAAGACACTGCAGTGGTCTGGTAGACGGAAGGCAATTTTGATGTGTAATTTTGCTGAGAAGACCCCAGCTCTCACATGACCCTGAAAGGGAAGGCAATAATGGGGACCAAATTTGAGTTATGATCTTAAGGATTATGATAAAGAAAATGTGAACAAATGGATGTAAGTCTAGCAAAAACTAAAGTGAACCGTTTCCAAAGCATATGTTTACTTTATAGCCACAAACACACATACACGTGTATATTTTGAAGACACATCAGTGGGGAGCCCAGTGGTCTAACAATACTGAGTCAAAAATCCTATCTTCCTAATTACACATATGTACATAGCTTTCCCCGATCGCTCATATATAACGAGAGATACGGATTACTAAAGCCATCTACTTGAAAAATAACCCACTATTTTTTAATACATCTAATGCCATATGTTTACAGTTAGTGACTGTAGAGATTGAAATGCACAAGGTCGCTGTCTATATGCAATATCTTCTCAGTTACCTCGCTTTTTACTTGGAATTATATTATAATACATTTTTAAGTATAGCTTATTTGGAACCGTCTTTTACATCCTCTTTATGGTTTTGAACGTTTGAATACTAACCTCTCTAGTAAAATCAATACCCTCCTAAGTGTAGTCAACGTAATAGAAGAGAAGGTGCCGTATTACAATTTGTAGCCAACATTTGATATATGAATTTTCTTACAATGCCACATAATATTATATTATTTAAAAAAAAAAAAGTTAATTATCCACATCTAATTAAATGGTTATGCTGAGATGGATCGCTGCTGGAGTTTGGATGCGGATCTTTATAACCCCATTGGTGGCTGCGGATGGCTGACAGGAAGTCACCGAATTCCACATTTATGTGTCACGAATGCATTTTTGCCACCAACACATCAGCGCAACACTTGCATTTTAGCGAACAAAATGGCACAAATAAATGGAAACATATGTTGTGCTTCCATCGCGCTGCCAATGCCATTGCCGGGGCTGCTGCAGTTGCAGTGAGACCCTAAAGCTATTGTTACGGTTAGTGTCGTTGTTGTTGCGGCTGCTTTTGCTGCTATTTGGCTGACATCAATGTTGCTTGTTTGCTGTGAGTTCATCTTTTTTGTTGCTCCTATGGTAAAATACAGCTCGTTGCGGTTTGCGGTTTGGGCTCTCCACTGTGGTGTCTTCAGAATATACACTTGCGTGTGCATGTGTGTTTGTAGCCATCAATTACACATATGCTTCAAAAACGGTTCACTTTAGTTTTTGCTAGACTTACATCCATTTGCTCACATTATATTTTCTTGCGTTTGGACTAGAGGCAGCAGCAGAGACGATACTCATTCATGCATTCGATCGTTCGACAACCGCTCACTCACTTGTGTGGATGATTATTATCCTTGGAACGAATTTTTATTATAGGAACGTGACAAAGGCCAAATTGCTGTGATGCATTGCATGCCACGGCGCAAGTGGAAGCAGTTGATGATGATGAGCTATGTTTCACAGCGAATGGGACATCCAGAGATCGCTAAATACCAGAATTTCTTTTATTTTTTAGGCCGAAAGCCAATCAATTAGAATCGATGGTCGGCTACTTAAGAACATGTATTGTGTTTAGGATTATTTGTTTGATAATTCAAGTCAATTGAGGTAAATTTATTGGGATCACATTGTTCAAATTCTTAACATAAAATTGTTTAGGATTAGTGATTGTCAAATTTCAATCGCTAAATTAACTCCGTTATCTTATTTATGAGATCAGCGAAACAAAAATATTTAAAAATTAAAACTTAGATAATCTTCAGAAAATTTTCGAATTTGTAACATTTTTTGCGTCCGAAGTCGTATTCGTTACTTATAAAAGGACCATTCGGTGGCGCTTGAACTCAATTGACATAGGAAAGGAATTATAAAGTTTTCGAGATGTTTTTTCTGATGATCACTGTTCGTTTGTAGACGATACTAAACTTTTTTTCACCTCTTATATTCTTATATTTTTAGAAAATTATTCTAAAATAACTAAAAAAGTCTTAGCATTCCATTAAAAACTGAATAAAAAGCATTTTACCAAAGTATCGTTCAAAAGGCAGTTGCCATGTTTTTCTTGAGCGATGATAAATCTATTAAGTCTTGTTTTCTAGATTGACAGAACTTTTTAATGTTCGTGTGAACTTCGATCTCAATATGTCAATGAGTGTGTAAGAAATGAAAAGTTTTTGTCTAACGATTTTTCACTTGGAAAAAAGAAACTAGCAACGAGTTTGCTTGAAGTTTTGTGGATGGAATGGAATCAATACTACGAAATCAATGAAATTGTTACATAAGAATTCGGGAAGTCCTCTTTATCCCAAACACAAATATTTGAGTGGCGCAAAGCAAAGTAGTCCTTCCAACTATTTTAATGACGATAACATCGAAACATTTACAGAAAGAGTGCTTAAAAATCGTCGAGTTAGTATCAAACAGATAGCAGACGATCTCTTATGGATAGACTCAATTCGTGTTGCTTAGTGCTAAAGATGTGAAGCGTATCAATGCTACACTTGTACCAAAAGATCTGAATCTTTTGCAAACTTGACAGTATAGTGCCATATCAGTAGAGACTTATAACAAATTTATGGAAAATTGGATTAAGCGTTGGCATGCTGGTATTAACTCAGGAGGTCATTTGAAGTGTAGTAAAATACTTTGAAAATTCAGTTTGTTTTTATCAGCCCGATTCCTATTTGATCAGATATTCTTGTTAATCAGACTCGCCCTGATCAAAAAGAGGATAAAAGTACTGGAAAATATATTTCAATCTATCCTGATACACTATCAGATATTTAAAGCTAGACATTGAATAAATATCAGGAGGCAGATCTTAACAAAAATAAATAGTAAATTTTATGAAAACAATAAAATATTTAGTAATTGTATGTGTCAAACGAAGCAAAGCTGTAAAATATTGCAGCAATGTTTAAAAAGCGCGCGCCAGCTAAGAAACTGCGCACTGTGTTGTCACAATCAACCAGCGCATATCAGCACACATACGAATGCAGTCGCGACGAATGCACTCAATACATGGTTGAGGGGTGTGTGCTACATATGTGCTCAGTTGCACGCACGCGCATTGACCTCGAACCTTTTTTGAAATGTGATTGAACTGTCCTGCCGTCGACGAAACCGATTACGCTTCCAACTTCCAATTCCGACCACGACGACTCCGAAACTACCGAAGACGACATTGGAATCAACGAACCAATGACCCTGTATGCCGCGCCGTCGCACTATTTGCATTCAACGCGTCGTCGCGCGATGACGGTGCGTCACCATGAAATGTGGCGGCACAGCGGAAGCATCTACGGCCGCTGCTTGCATTTCATTCTCGTCGAGCGCCCGAGTGTACGGTTGTTGGGTTGTTGTGCAAGGCAGGCTGAAAGAAATAAAAATAAAATAAAAAATTAAAGTGTGCACACACACACTCATGCCTACTTCATATTGAATGGCCACTCAAGACGTATAATATTCGCGTGTGCGCTCATGGAAATCGGTGTTAACCGCGCAGATAAACAGAGGAGAAGTACGCATTTTGCCGCCAGCAACAGCGCAACAGCGCACAAAGTGCTAAACTGAATGCCAACGCGAATTAAAGTCCCATGTCCGAATGGCTCTAAATAACCCGCGGCAAGGGTTATCGCTACTGTGGCGACACTGTCAGTTCCGAATGCGCTCGCACAAAAGTCCTCATTTCATTATAATTCAAAGCGCATAACTGCTTCTGCTGCTGTTGCATGTTGGCACTACTGTTGCTATTGTTGTGATTGCTAGGCGTAAACGCTCACACAGCTAGACAGAGAAAATTATTGCATGCAGCTATGGATTTTAAACAGATATGGAAGTTAGACGGCAGTTTAAGTCTAATATGCAAAATTATCCCACAGCTGTGGTGGTCAATTCCACAATGAGGGTGCCAAGTGGTTTTGTAGACCCTTTGCAAAATGTGCGTACGCGCTGAAAGCTGCTGAATTTACACCCATCTGTTTGAGACTACTTGTTGGCGGCATAGTTCAAGTAAGAGACGCGAGCCATTCTCCCAGCCATATCGAAAGACTTAAAATGGACCAGAAATACTAAAATTTACTAACAATAGTCGAACCCTGATTTTTGACCTGCTTTGACCTTGTTATTTTCGGCTTCGACTCATTTTTGCCACGATATTCGAGCGTTTGTTCGTCTATTTCTGTTATTCTTCCGAAATCTCATATTTTGAACATGCTGTGGAACACTCAGATATACATATGTACATATCTTAATATAGGAATATAAATATTTGTATTCCGAATAAGTCAATTATAATTATATCAATAAAGTATTCGAAAAAGGCATTAAAAAACAATCGAAAGCTAAAGAAAACAAATCTGTAATGTATTTCGAAGATGAAAGCTGCGAGTCATTATTTTGCCTGTTGACTGTGCTCGACGTTGAATTGAGTCCTTTACTGACTGTTCAATAATGAATAGAAGAATGGTGTAGTAATTCGAAGTTATATCGAATATATATTGTTCGAAAGCGCGAAAACCGAGTATTTTAAAGAAAACGTAAAGCGTGAATTTCTGCACCCAACAACTAATGTCTTATGTATAAACTGGAATGCTAAAGCTTTCCTTTTTCGGCACGACTGCACATTCATGGAATTGTTGGTTAACGTTCTAAGTAACGTAAAATATAAATTTAGATGCCATCTCGAGCGTGATTTTTAAAGGTCACTTGCATCACTGCGTTTCGAAATGTGCTGTAGATCACCATACAAGCGCGCTACACCCCCATAGAAAATTTAGAGATACCACCTTGATGTTTCCACTTTGTGCGAATTTTCATTGTCGGCGAAGAGCGGCGAGCAGAGGCGATCGGAGCCGTTGAAATTTCACATTTTTTATTTGATTTCTTTATATTTGTTTAATAAATTATCAGCAACGCCAAACATAACAACAATAAATTACGCATAAATACACGTACACATATACACACACGCACAGCCACAAACAAGCTACGTGTCTCGCATTCATTGCAGACACTTAAACATAAGAAAATGTCATTTCGCTTTTATCAATAATTCTATTTCTGAAAACAGCCAACAGCACCGAAAAAAGAGAATTAACAAAAAGAGAAATAAATAAAAACAAAATATGGCAAAATAGCAACAACAATGGCATTCGCATTGCAAAAACATACAAGCTTTTAGAAATAGAAGCGCGAAAAGAGAAGAAAGCAATACGAATATGACATTAGACGAGCAGCGGCGAATAAAATTAATAAGAAAACGTTGGCGCGTTCGCAAATTCGATGCAAAAACAACAGCGAACAACATACAGTCATTCGTAGATATGTTCAAAAGGTGGGTAAGCGCGTACACACACACATCCATGCACGTACATGCGATACGATGTTTGGCACTGACGTCATTTGTCCTTGATGCTAAGCAAAGTACAAAAAATGCTCACAAATTTCAATGCACTCGCAGCTAAATAATAATCACCACATTATTGTTGTTGCCATACAATAACTCAAATATCAAAGTATGTGGATAACTTTGGACGCCTCTACATAGCACATACATACATACACATACATTAATATACACCTCAATAGCAAAAGCGATAGCAACAGCAACGTCAGTAACTTCGAAAATTGCATCTTTATAAGGCGGTAAGGGCAAATGCTAGCGCTAAGCGGCTAGTGCTGCTAGCTCAAGTGCTTTTACTTGGCACTTAAGGGGTTATATTCACCTGCAAGTAAATTCCCCTGATCCCGTAACCAAACTCCAGGAAGATCTCCGAACAAAAATACATGGTGGTGGGGGAAATGTTTCTACTTAAAAGTATTTATCTCAAATTCAAATAAAAAATGTGTAAAAGGAATAATTTTTTATTTTTAACATTTAACATTTTTATTTTGGAGAAAATGGCGACCAATGAGAACTTCCATTTTGTATACGCGAACGATTTTCTCAGTTTTTGAGATATCGATTTAAAATTTTCTACACGCCCTTTTCTTACCAAAAAGCTACAACTGATATTGGGTCTCTGTAGAATATAGCGGCCATATAAACTGAGCAATTAAAATCATGGAATTGATTTGTTTGTACCCTTTTATGCTATAAAAAATTAACCTTAATTATTATTATTATTATTTTTTTTTTTTTTATTATAGCTTTAGTGTAGTCGCAGTTCAAGTTTTTTCCATTTTTTTCTTTGAAAACCGATTCCAGATGCGAAAAACAATGCAATATGCTTGCATGTGCTGTTTTTCACAATCGAAATATATTTCGTGTTGAAACACAATATTAATTAAATAGCAAAGAAATATTATCAACTTGCTCTTCGGGTTAAATTTTGTGTTTTTGTTAATCATAATTCGAATAAATTTTGTGCTTAGAGTTTATAGAGTTTTTTATTTATTTTTCAGCTGGAACGAGCTTCCAGAATGACCGTCGCTCTTCTAGTCTCTTCTTGATAAAGGCGATTCCAAATATTGGCTCAGTAGCCACCATGTTGTAGCAAAATGTCAGTATAAAAAAATGTCATTATATAAAAAAATAATTAAGCATGAAAGAAAAAAATTGATTCACGTTCCTTCACTCCGAGCATAAATAGTCCATGTTAGCCCTCTTTTCCGGGCTAAACTGACCTAACTTATTCAAAAAACATTTTCCACCATTGACAGAGACTAACAAAGTAATTATGGTGTTCTGATGAAGAACTGGTAGTCAAACGAAAGAATGCTATTTTTAATATAAAAGTGTGACTTGCAGTAACTGAGGACAACTGTTTTAGTATATAAAATGTCTCGAATGCATGTGCTTTTTACAACCAAAAATACCGCTTAAGCAGACTTATAAATATTCGAACAATGCAGGAAATTTTCCCAAAATTTTAAAAATGTGCTTGCAATGCTAATGCTCACAAATGATTTCATATATTATAAGCTTATGTGCGTATGTATATATTCTCGTTATCACTATATTTTCGTGTCTTTTTTTTTTTTTGATAACCAATTAACTTACCTGCTAACTTCTAGCGCACAACAAAGCGAATTTCTTTCCATGGTCAAGGTCGACTGCTGTCGTTTCAAATGCTCACAGTTATGTGCATGTAGGCAAGCATGGCTGCATATGTGTGTGTCAGTGTGTGCGAGTACATGGTGAGTATGTAAAAATAGTAAACAATAAGAAACTTTTATTCAGCGCAAGAAATCATAGAGAGAACTGCTAAAAATGCTCAACAAGCATTTTACGTGCATATTTATGTATTTGTGTGTGTATGTGTATGCTCGGAGCTTAATGGCACACTATTCGAAGCATTCTGGTACTCTTAGCAGAAATGCTGTTCTAGCGAAACAGCAAGAAAATCAAGTGCAAGCAAAGCTCTCAAGACACTAACATGTTCGCAGATTATATTTTTTTACAAATATGTGTGTGTGTGTGTGTGGGTTGATTTCTATCCAGCGTGTGTTAAATAGAGTAAAGAGAAGTCATATTAGAGGTGTTCTGTTTCATATAGATATACAGTTTTATTGTCATATGGCATTTTTGTAATTTTTCGCAAGATCATTATTAATTTTATAGTAATTAGTTTACAACCCACCCCTCAGCCATCTCAGTAAAGAGATATAGAAAGTAAGAAGACCTGGATAATATACAGTTTAGAGTTATACTTGAATTTGCGTTGTCAAGTGTTAGAAAACTGTCAAAATAATGTACTTGTTTTTATTAAAAACAGAGTTATTATGTAAAATATTGTAGGCTTCAAGAGAACGAGAAAACGTCAAAAGTTTTGAGCGCATATTTAAGTTAACTTAGCTTGTAAATTGTTGGCTTAGGCGATATTAGAATACTGCTGATTTAATTTTGCGAATATTGAATATAAAAAAATCACAACACCACTTAGGGTTCATTAGGAAATTAACCGCAAAATCATAAACTTTGGTCAAAAAATGTTGGTCCATAGTCCAATTCTTGTGGCTTGACCATAATGACAAGAACTGAAGATTTTAGAGCGAGATCTAGTATGAAATTAAAAAACAAAACAAAAAACGGTTTTCATATTTCGATAGATTATCCCTTTATATATAACATATTAAAGTTTGAAATCGAACTCTTAAATTGTTTTTAAGTTCCACCCTTCTAAAATGTCAGCGCTCAGTTCAATAATATTCATAACCTTATATGATTACTCGGAAACAAATGATCCGAAATCTATAAAACTTCTTCTCCATATTCCGTATATATGTATGTAGATCTTCAAGCAACATCCATACCAGTTTTTTGATCTGTTCAAAAATCGAGTTTCGGCAAGATAATACCATCAATATTTTGGTCGTTCTGTGTACAATATCATCTAGTGAGAAATTTTTCTAGATTTCATACACGGAAAAGGCAGTGGTTGACATTTTAGCGCCGTCAAAGGCGCCACATGTAACTTAAAAAATTATTATGTAAGTAGTTTTTCGTAAAAATAGGTATAAATATACCCTCTAAAGGCGACAGTATGTTATGTAAATTTATTTTGGCCAAAAAATAGTGCATCCCTAATGTACACATGCACACTTATTTGTTTAATTTAAAGATGTGAGTTCAAATATCAACAATAAAATATTTGCACAGCGCTTCGGCGCTGTCGAGTGATCCAATCGCCAACTGACCAGCACATGTTGCCAATATCAACGCCAAAGCCGGCAATTCAACCTCAACCTCAACCTTGCCAATCTGCCAATGTGCTGGTCGACCAACGACCAATTTATTCAGTCAGTCGGGCAAGCAGTGAACCTGACTGTTTGTTTGTTCGCTTAGCTGGCAGGCAGATTGCATCCATTCGAGAGTAATCAAGAAGCAGAACCAGTTTCGTTGCTGCAGTTTTTTCAGTGTTTTCAAATCGTTTTTTGGTTTTGGTGTTTTTTGTTTTTGCATTGGGGAGATATGGCGGGGGTTATGATATCAAAGCTGTTGTTTTGCACAAGAATGCTGTTGAACTGCAAATGACAGTTGAAGTTGGCTGGCCTTTCGAAGTTTTATTGTGTTTATTGTTGCTCTTATTCGCCGTTCTATGTGTCTTTGTTCTGAAGTTGTTTGCAGTACATGTACATACATACACATATGTGGAGCTTCGTGAATTTAACTTCCCGTCGCAACGGCATCAACCATGCTTTTTTGATGTCGGAGCGTCCGTACTATACACAAACGGGTAGTTTTCGTGTCTTATAACTATGTGTAGTTGTTGCCGCGGAAAGTGGAACTTGCTACAGGCGCGCAACGAACGTCGCCGCATATGCATGTGTTGTTCTTGTTGTTGCTGGACCTGTATTTGTTGTCATCAGTTAATAGTTGGCGGCTGCTGTCAGTGTGCGCCGACTCAATACTCCATGGCCTGGCTGAAAACATGCGAATTCGCTGAACTGAGACCAGCGTCGGATTGATTATTAAAATATTTTGTACCAACAGCGTGAAAAGAACACACATAGTCAGTACTCGCAGTCAGTCTCATACTTTGGATTAAAGAAATTTATTTGGGTAATTTTGACTAACTAAGAATCCGTGTAAAAAATTGAAGGGTTGAACCATATTTTATCATGCCTATTCCTAGCCTTACTTATAAAGAAGTGGTCAACTGTAAGCCAATAAGAACACTCAGACTGGTTTAGAAAAGATTCTGATGATGATTGCCACATCATCCAATAAATATTAATATTCGTATAACGGAAAATGCAATTGATTACCGGTTTTAATTAATAAACTAAGACTGAATTTCAAAGATAACCGCCGACCCTCAAAAGTTCTTAAGACGTTTTTTTTTTTAATTGTTTAGAAAAAGCGCAATGTCTTCTCTAAGCCCTATTGCAAGACTGGATACAAACTGTTGCTAGGAAGTTCAACCGCCCAATAGCCCAGACCATGCCCCTTCTGACTATTCCGTTCGAATGAGAATGCCCTCACTGCAATCGTTTGGGTCTTAATTCTCAAAATGGCAGAAATGGACAAAGGGTTGTAGCTACATATGGACAATAATTTTAATAAGTTTTTCCTCAAAGAAATTTAATTTTGAAAAAAGGGGTAAATATAGCTATAGATACGACTGGAGTCAACTTTCCACATTTTCGTAAATATCTGATGTATTCTTATAAGTCCACTAAGTTTAGTATGCCATTAAGCAAAAGCCCAAGTGAACTAAATAATTAAAGTTTTATGTATAATAGTTTATATTTAATTTATCTTAGTCTCCCAGACTTCATTGGAAAAAGAAATCCTATTCGTCCATCCACCCGACCATGTTCTCCTTATTGACCCTTTGTCGTCTAGTGTCTTACTTTTGACACATGGAAAATGGTAAAACAGGGACCAACAGGGGAAACCAAAAAATATGCAAAATTTAAAGAAATGAACTTCGACTTCATGTCTGGACCAGGCACGCTTTTGGTTTTGGTTCCTGGACTCAGATAAGCCACCGATTTGGAAATTGAAGCTTTTCGAATTGGAATCATGAATCTTTGAACTTTAAATATCAATATTTTATTGCTCCGAAAAATATTGAATACCCTTCACAGGAGACTTATTACAATATATAACAACTATATGAACATAGAAATTTATATGAAAACATAACCAATCAAGGCTTACAGTCACGTTTTGTTAGTTCTTTCTCAACCCGGTGTTTGATATAATACCCTCCAATTCGAATTAAGGTTTACTTATAAGGAAAAAGGATAATAAGTTCATCTTTATCTCGATTTGATTTTCTAGTTTGTATGACTGCTACATAGATACATATATACTGCTATCTCAACTGAGAGGAAAGTTCTTTATTAGGCCTGCGAAGTTTCCATTGGGGTTTTACTAACTTATTATATGTACCTTGTTCATGACAGAAAATTAATAAAACGTAATATTTTTATTCAAGAATTGAGAATAAATTTGAATGTGCTTGCATATTGTTATTGTAACGAAAGTTTTAAATAAACTCTTTTGAATATTCAAAAGCACGAGAATTTCCCGTATTTCTGTTATCAAGCAGCAGATTTTCTTTCGCACAGCCACATCCACATGAACTAATTCCTCAAGTTTATCGGAACACCAGTGGGATTGTACGAACTATGCATGTAAATGTGTACGAATTTGTATATGTATGTACATGTAAGCATACATGTATGCGTGTAATATGTAGCATTCGACAAGTCATGGACCATGTAGACGAGACGAAGAGCATGGAATTTGAAATTCATCAACGCATAACTGAGGGAACACATACATATACGACACCCTTGTACACGCGTCTAAATTTAAGTCAAAGCACAAAATAAAAAAGTTTAACTGCATGCATATGTTTGGATGATGGGGCTCTAAAAATCTGCACAAGAAGAAGACATGGAAGGAAATCGGTAAAATGAAAACGAGTTTCAACAGTTCAGTTAGGGCAGAAGCTTAAGCTCCAGCGCTAGTTTTCGATAAATGTGCGCTTATAATGGGAACACTTATGTGCTGTACAATGTGAGTACATACATATATACATACGTGTACATTTGTGTGTATATGTGCAGCATCCTTTGCCATCTTTTAAGACTAAATGGCAGCGAAGAACGAAGCGAAACGAAACTTTGGGTGCGGCAATTAAATCACAAACACAGGCAACGCACACACACGCATATATACGTATACATATGTACATGTAGGTATGTATATGTATGCATATTTGCACGATATATTGGCAAATGCAGATACGCAAATACAATACACATAAAAATTCCAATGAAATTCATCGATATCAGGCCAGCCAGTCAGCCGGCCGGCCATTCTTCGGTTCGGTCCGACGGGTGTGAATATGAATGCTGTGACAGCGACTGTGAGCCGCATATGTAGTGCCGCATACCTTAACGCAACCCTTCCCGAAAACCGACCAGACAGCAGACCTAAGTCGCCTTGCAAATGCTCGCGGTTATTTAAGTCGGACGCCTGGCTGGACGCCAAACCAAAAACTACTACAATAATTGTTTTGCACAAAAAGAAAGTAATCATCACGAGTCGGCGGCCGCTGACCAGCTTCACAGACGTACAAATGTATGTTCGTGCGTATGTGAGCGTTATATTGTGACCGTAGTACCTACACATTTCGGTTGGTCATTGATCGATGATCCGAAGCGATGTGAGGAGACATTGGCACCGACCTACTAATACGTCCGCACGCTGGAAGACACGTGTGTGCTTGTGTGCGGGTAGGAGTACATACACATACTTACTTGCAGATATCCGCACATACATACATATATGTACATATTTAGCTCCTTCAGATATAGAAACGCACATAGGCATGTGATATCAACCGAGTTCAGCTAAAATATACTTATCGTAAATAAATGGAAACTGAAGCTTGTTGCAAGCAGAGATTATTTACACATTCACCAGACATTAGGCAGACGTTTTGCGAAGCCCAGTTGCAGACCACAACAAGACTTTCTTGAATTCATACGTTTGTATGTATGTATACATGTGCATGTGATCTCCGGTAATAAATGTGTGCGAGACAAGTTAATGAACCTGCGTGATCACAAAGGAAATGCCCCGACGCCCTAGGGTTAAATTTTAGTGTACTGCCAAAGAACCACACATTGGTTCATACACAACTTGTGGGTAGCATCCTTATAGATTTCGATGTTGCGCTGCACTCAAAAACCTCGAAAAACTCAACATTTACATAGAGAGTGTAAGTGATGCTTCGCTTTCTATAAAATAAAAAAAAAAACATATAGGTAACTAACTACAACTCTCTATTTCTATGTCAATTTTATATCGATTCCTCGTCTCTTGCTATCTCACGTCTAGGGCTTGTTGCTTTTACTTCAACCGCTAATCCATTCTAATGAATTCTCCACATTATCCGTTATATTTTGATATACTAACGACTTTTATGTTCTTTAAACGAATATGGGATACATTCTTTCATTTGGATCAAAATTGAACCGGACTGACAAATAATACGGTGTTTGCATATATTTTAATACACACAAGTCTTTATCATCGTCTTAAAAATAGAGCTTTATGAGTGATTAAAACGCGTCAATGTTACAAACATTTGTTAAGGCTCCGCTGGAAGAATCTCAGTGCCTTCAGCAAATGACTTTTAGTAGCTTCAATGGACTCTTGTAGCTTTGCCGGAAGCTGATTTTACAGTTTTGAAAACAGAAAAAAGTTTCAGGAAGTCAAGTTTGACTAAGCTATGACTCAGTACAAGTTTGGCCAAAGAGTCAGTCGCTATCAAGCTCTTTTGTCTCTGTGGAACGACATTGAAAGCATATTTGTGGGTTGTGGAATCTAAGTCGTTCGGACCGACAATGTGTGTTTTCGATGAGTTTTCACTGATAACTCACAAATTTATTTGTTTGTTTACATTTTCAGCAACAAGAATGGTAAGTTTTGGAGGCCTTAATGTTGGCCCGCGAAGAGCACTAATTTTGTCTTGCCACAAATGCTCTTGTAGGAGGGCACGATGACACAAAATGCAAAAATCCTATACCGAAATATGCAAGCACAAAAGAGCACCCATTGCAGAATCTAATGGTAGATGACGGCACGAAAATAGTCATGGGTTTTGGTCTGACATATTTTACAGCCATTGCAATGTTTTCAATGTATTTTCGTTTGACAGATTTTACATGGACGAAAACACAAGTTTTAGGGCGAAACCCAGTTTTTCCCACGAAAACATGTTTCCATTGTCGGTAAGAACATTGTATAAGCAAGACTTTGATTTTTGACAGACTTTGCTCATTTGTGGATGTCGAAAGCTACATTTTTAAGCAACTTTTTGCGGCAAAGATTCAGGTATTTTGATACGAGTCTAGTAAAATATTGAGATCCTCTGCTCTCTGGTATGTCAACATGACGACTTTCAGCAACTGTTTTTTTTTTTAACTTTTTCAAGATAAAGTAGACTTCCCAAATAACTTCTACAACGATTCCGTAGTCTTGTTTTTTTTTTTATTATTATAGTAAAAATCCTTTTGATAAGCACAGAACTATTGCCAAGCTTAATACGAACCTAAAATAGAGTGCCACCAATTAAGAAAATAAAATTTTGTAACAATTCTGCTTGCGGACAGATCCGAAAACAAATCCGAGTCAAATGTGGTCAGATGGTATGAAAAGAGTTCCGGCAGCTACTTTACTCATCAACTATCAATTATTAATGAAATGATGTAATTTGAAGAGTTTTTATTAGAGAGAAATTATTAAACATTTTGATAAGCCTAATAGCAGAGGATCCTCAGAGTTAATGTGATGGCAGTGAATTTATCTTAGAATATATTAAGGGGCGCTCTAAATGCAACCACTGTATATTTTAGATAATTTTGGTATATGGTAAGCAACTACTGGTCAGTTTGCTATATTTTTGATGGATCTGTGATGACAGTATGAGCCAGCTTGGAACTTCTTTGAATTCCATGGATGCGATATTTGAACTAACGCTATCAGCTAATTTAATTGTGTATAGAGTTTATTTAGTCAAAATCAAAATTTTTAAGGACTGAGATACTAATCACTTTAATATACGAATGAAATAAGGTTAATATCCGTAATGTTGCGTATTTATGAGGGCAATGAGGGCGTATATGATGGCAATGCAAGATTCGTGAGGAATTCCTTGCAACAACAGTCGCTTAAGCCGGTTTCAACTCTTCCGTAGGACCAACCATTTTTTCATAATTTACAAAATGCACGCTAACTTTCAAAAGGTGATAACTCAAAATTATATACTTAATAATTTAAATGTATGTGATTTTAATGGCAATAATGCGGTATTTAACGTACATATGTACATATGTATAAAGTAATGCGGACGAACAAAGGCTTCAAACACAAATTACGTTGATTGTGCATTCTCTGTATGTATGTTTGTATAACCCTGCCAGTGTCTACATGCATATGTGTAAGATCGTAATTAATGCGCGCGATTAATTTGCTTTATTCGACAAGTTCATTGACATTAATTTTGCAGCAGTACTTAAGTAGAACAGCCGATAATAGCATCCCAGGAAGCATATTCTCGAATATATTTTGCTCAGGCATACACACATTCGTACGAATGTAGTAAGTTTTCGCCAATGACCGCCGACCCACCCGAGTGAGGAAACCTTAAAAATATCCGCAAAATGGATTGGCGAATCTCGCGCATCAACAGCTGCGCGATTAAGCAAAGCGATTATGAAATGCATTTGAATTGTGTCTCGCCTGCTTCTTCTTCGCTTCGGTAATTTAAGGAAACGAAAGCTGGCCACCACGAACAAAGAACGTCCTGCTGCCGCAAAAACCACACTCAAATGAAAAAAATGCAATTGAAATGTAATTGTGATTCAGCGCATGTGCAAATTAGCGGCTAAGTCACTCTCGCACATAATTTGCTCCTTGCAACGAGCAAAGGCGAATTGCTTCGAATTTAAAAATAACTACTCTAGCTCAATACAAGACTATGTTTGCCTGCGCTTGTAGATCGGTAATCAGCCCGAGCTGGTTGGGTTTGCCAGTCTGTGAGGGAAAAGTAAAAGTTGGCCTCGCTCTACATACATACATACATATGTAGCTGTGCTAATGCGCATATGTAGCGGTATGCATTTGTGGATTTTCCTCCATTAAAACTGAAGTTGCTCCAAATGTCAACTGTCAAATTTCCATTTTCACTCACGGCCTCATGCCGTTCCACAGCGAACTGGCCCCACAAGCATTGCCATGAGTGAGCATACGCGCTTCAAATTGTAACTGCTTTACAACTGCGCTAATCCAGAGAATGTATAAACATAGAGAAGGTGCAAATTGAATTCTTTTACAAATTTTTTTACAAAATCGGAAAAAATTAGGTAAAAATAATTTTAAATTTTTTCTCTTTAATTTTATTTTTTTAATTTTTAAATAAATTAATATCCCAAACAAGTTATATTTATTTCCACTCTTAGAGCGTGAAGGTGCGCCAAATGAACTTTATTTCTTCGAAGAAAATTGATGACCTTCATGAAATATGCATATTCGCATTATTTCATTATCATTTCCATGTTTGTAGCAATAGAATTTCTATGGCATACATATGTATACATATATTATTTCTTTGGCACATTTGTCTGTATATCCAGAGAACTTAAAACATAGAGAAGGTGCAAATCGAAATCTGTATGATGTTCGATTGGACGGCTAACAGAACTTATAAGATTGTGATAGGGAATTCACCATTCTCGCTGCTATTTAGCAGAATTGAGCACGTTCTCTCAGAGAACTTAAAACATAGAGAAGGTGCAAATTGAATTATATGAACTATTGTCACATATGCGTGATTATTTCGTATGAAATGAACCATTCTTTTCCGAAAAATGGAAAAATATTTTATTTTTTTACCAAATCTGCAAAAATTTGGGAAGATTATTTTAATTTTATTTCTCTTTAACTTTATTTTTAAATAAATTAATATTTCAAATAAATTATATCGGCTATTACAAAGTGAAGATATGTCAAATGAACTTCATTTCTTCAAAGAAAATTGATGACCTTCATGAAATATGCATATTATGTTTTAAGTTCTCTGATCGAACCTGCACCTTCTCTATGTTTTAAGTTCTCTGCTCTAGCTAAGATAAGAATAAATAGAAAATGCCTCTAGAGGTCGCTCGGATAGTTTGGACAAGTTCGGAACTACTTAAAACAGCATATCTAATTGCATTAGCAGCACCATCTGCTGACAGATAGCCACTGACAGCAGATTACGTAAAACAGAGAACGTTTATCTGGCGAACGTCAAACAGAGAACGTATATTCTTCTTCTTATTCTTCTATAATGTGTGGAACACAATGCTCGCGACAGACTGCAGCAGCACGACAGTGAACTGAAAACAGCGTTGTGAATCCTACTACAAGAACGTTTGTGAGAGGGCAGCAACACAACAATGGCCGGCATGTACACAAGACAACACAGCTGTCCATTTTGCATGTACACAATTTCGTTGTGGCCATACTAATACCTTGCACTTCAATGAAATTTTCATATTTTGTTCAAAGTGAAATTTTTTATGCAAAGAATAAGTAAATACGTAAATTTATTTGTTTTAAATTATCAATTGTTATTATAAATGATGTAACAGAGCTATTTTATGCTTTCATTTGTAAAATAACGTCAGGTTTGTTTGAGCTTTGAATAATTTTACATTTTACATATTAGTGGCATCACCACTCTACCTCATCTTACTATCTTCCATTCTACTATCAACTCTACTGTCGTCCTACTGCCGTTGGCAAATATAGAATAAAATTGAAGTTAGCGAGAACGACAACTGTCGGCCTGCAGTTGTGTAGTCGTGCAGCTATCAAAATAGGTCCGTCGATAAGAACGTGTGTATTTTAATATTTGACAGATGTCGTTTGCAGTCTGTCGCGAGCATTGTATTCAACACATAATATGCTTGACATTCTCCGTCTCTGCTTGACATTCTCCGTCTGCTGTCGGAATTCTCCCTTTCGTACTTTAGCATTTCTCCTTCATTCTTTGTGTAGATTTTATTCTAATTTTGCAGTGCAAAATCACTTTTCGGTTCTTGCGGAGGTAGTAGTGAAAATAGCGTAATTTTTGTGCTAATTTGTAAAAACAAATACATAGAAACCTTGCAATGTTGCGAAAACTTTGTCCAATCTTTGAGAAATAGAAATACCGGTTTAAACGGCAAATGTTCTGAAGTTTCTGCATTTTACGCCGAAAATATGCAAACTACAAAAGGTTGTGAAAAGATTTCCTAAAAAACCAGCAACAACAAAAAGCTTAACGAAAAAGATGTGTAGTGCATTGGGCAGCAGTGTATAGTGAAATATTTGGCAGAATTGCATTAAGTGCTTAAATGAACAGAAACGATATGTTGAAGTGAAATAAAAATTGCTGCAAATTGTGAAATTGCTTGCGGAAAAATGTGTCCAAATATCTATTAGGCCACCAACTTCAAGGCTTATTTTGCGCAAATATTGTATCTAATTAGAACAGTGAAAGAAATATCAAAAGTTTAACGATAGACAATGGCAAAACAATGACGCTGACAGCGCAGTAGCGTCGAGTAGGAAAAGACGTGAAGGCGGAACTGTGGCAGCGCGGTGAAGCAGCTGATTTTCGTTGTTGTTCCGGTGGTGGCAGCTGCGCCAACTGCGACAGCACTTACAATTTACAAAAACAAAAAAGTGAGTTTAGTGAAAAACACAACAAAAATAGAAATAACAAAAAGACATTTATTTACTATTCCATCAAATGTTGTTGGGAAAGCGTTTCTTATCACAATTTATCAAAAATATGTTCATAAATATTGTGGCGCAACATTTTCAAACATTGCACCTACACCTATTTAAAGCAATGCCTTGATATTAAATAATTTGTTTGTTTGTTTTTCTTTGCTAGTGTTTTCGTTGTTTTTCTACAGCTTTGAGTAGCATTTGCATTGAAAGTGAGTAAAACAAAAAAAATATGTGTTATTACAGTGATGTACGGTATTAAAGCATAGTTGTGCGAAAAGTATTGTTGTCTCTTACACTGACCTAAAAAAATAATGTAAATAATACATTTATCAAATGTGGCTCTTTAGTTGTTATAATACAAAAATTTTGGTTTAAATCTTCATATCGTCACCTGAAATGCAAAATAACGTAACATCATTTTCGGAAATTTACTGTGGCATGAATGAAACACGGGCACAATTCCGATTTCTTTGGCGCCGCGATTGGAAGGTACCGTTGGAAAGAGGACGTTCTCCTGATTAAAAATATGTAGGGTTATATTTTGGTACCGCAAACGCTTATTTTAGGAGATATTAACCCTTAAAGTTCAAAAATTCCCAAAATTCGAACATTTCGAGAAGCTATTTCACCACATTTAACACACTTTATTCACATTTTTCTCTTCTCATTAGTTAATTTTAACTATAAACTTTTAAATAAATCCACATTTTAAACTTTTAGCAGGTTTTTTACCTAAGAAATCTTTATTTTAAAAATTACATTTTACACTCGTAGTGAACACCATTTGTGTGCTGAAATTACGACGAAATGGAGGGCTGCCATGTGATAATAAGGAAATTCGCTGAAATTCCTTTTTTCCCAAAAATTTATGTTTTTTATTTAATTTAATAAACAAATAAGCAATATTATATTGTAATATTATATTATATATATTATCACCTAATATACAAAACAACGTATTATCAAAAATAAATGGAAATCGCTGACAGATATAATAACCAAAATTTAACCATTTTATAACGAAAACTCAAATTTTGTTTCAATATGAGTGCATGATAATCAAGAAAGATTACCATTTTAACCATTTTATAGCGAAAACTCAGTATATTTTTCTGGGAAAAAGAAAGGAGTACTAGGCGAAAGTACTTCAGTCACCCCGAGTATTCGCTCGACCTGGGTTATTTTTTAAGAGCGAAAGTATTTTTATATACCTCCGCCAAAGTTATCGAAATCGTGCTGAAACACGATATAAAATGGAACATGGGTGAAATAAAATTTTTATATTGGTTAAAACTGGTTTAAACATACGCAATTTGAAGTATTGAGCGTCATTAATAAGACACTCAATTTTGAATTTTTTGATGATACGTTATTTTGCATTCCAGGTGACGATATATACAAAAAATTACATATTGCATGAGCAAGTAAATGAAAATATAACAAAAATACTTACATTTCAGGAGGGGGATATAGAATAGCATCTGCCGATTTCGGGGTTAAAATGGGTATGCATGAATAAAGAAGATTAAACGCGAAAGAACTGAAGACGTCTCGAAATTGGTCTGTTCAGGGTTATTGTTAGAAGCTCGAGAAAATCTCCGAATAAAACTAATATTGTGTTATTTTTTTCCTGCCATTAGGGTATTATTTATTTTCTGTATTCCTTTTAGTTCTTTTGTAAAATATATAGATAAGGTAACTGATTATATTTGTTAAAATATAATGTTAGTGTGCGAACAAAAATAATTCAACAAAAGCTAAATATTGGGTACACATTATTTTTATACAATGTAATATAACATACATACATGATTAGAAACGATTTGGTGTAAGTGTAAAAATCATTTAAAACGTACCTTATATAGTTAAATTTTTTAACTTAAATACAATATATACATATATTTTTTCTTTTTTAATCTATCCGTACCCCTTTTAACCCCCAAGCTGGGGCACTGATTTTCTAAAAATCACACCAATTCATGAGACAAAAAATCGTTTATAATAAATCTCAAAGTTCTCATTATTTACGCGCTACTGTATACCTAAAGTTAGTCATAGTTTTAATTGTGAGATCATTCGATGACCCAGCCAAACTTCTGTCGTACTCCTTTTAGCCACATAGGTAAAATAAAACAAAAGTGAAAATGAAAATGAAGTGTACTATGTACACAGTCGTCACATGCTCTCCAGTAATAATATCAAAAAACCGAACTTTTCATTTAACACTATTCTTCGGTTTTTTTTTTTTTTTTTTTAAGTTTACAATAAATAATTTCTATGGGTGTAAAATAAAAATATTCTTAAATAAATGTACCCATATTTTTTAGTACTCGCGAAACACTTATTTTACTGAGTTTTAGCCATTTGCTATTTAAAAGAAAAAAAGTTTTTTTTTTTGTGCAAACTTTTTGTACCTATAAAATCGCGGACTCATTTTAAAAAATATGGGATTTCCTTAATCCATATCCTGGAAGACCTCCGAAAAAGATGTTTAGCAGTGAGGAAGTTTTTTTATGCTTAAAATTATCTCAAAGTCTAAACTAGAACAAACAATACAATAAATGAATACAAGTAATGATCGAAGAATTAGTCAACATTGTGATATTTGGCGTTTTCCGAAAAAGGTATTTTTTTGAAAACATTAAAAATCCAAGTTGTTCTCAAAATTCTTATAATTTCCGAACATTACCAGACATATTTTTGAAATTCATAAGTTGATACAACCCCTTAACATTTAGTGAAAAAATGTTCGCCAAAAATTTTAATAAGAAATCAAATCCGAAATACCAAACAAATATTTCCAAAGAAAATGTGTATATTTTTTACCGACACTGATTGAACACGAAACATTTGAAAACACAAACGTATCACACATGTCATGACTTAGCTTTTTATATAATTTTGCTTCACGTTAAATTATAATATACAAGTCACGGATTATAACTTAAACAAAAATTACCGAAAATAATAATGAAATAATTTTTAACATTTGCAGGTCCCATTAACTGTCAATCAATGTTAAATACTTACAAATACCAAAAAGCGAAATTGAATATTAAGGGCATGGCATTTATTATTATTGGTTTATGTTCACAAGTGTTTCACTTCAACATATCGGAAACGAAGCACAAAAAGTACGAGTCTATTAAAATTGTCATCTGTATGTACTATATTTGCCACTTGCTAGACGCATTTTCACGCCTCACAATTAATGCCGTTCAAAGTAATTAAAACTACATATCATATACTGCAATACCGTTACACATGCAGCCATATATCGGCATGTCCCAGCGTAAATATTTCCAACCTTTATCGCATCAGGCGTTAAATACCAATGGTTTTATATTTGCGTAGACAATATGCAAAGTGAATCCTTTGTGGAAGAGGCAAGGACTAGTATACGTCTTCCACCATCATTGGTTAGACCTTGCTACTTGAATGATTACGAGTAAATGCAGTAAACTGTACGAATTCATGGTGAGGGAAATACTGGTTGGTGTTGGTGGCGTTTGTCAATGCCATTGTTGGGTACAAACTGATAGGAAGTTAACTTGGCTACCCAGTTAGCGCTGAGAGAATGAAAAAACATAAAAATTTTATATCTATAACTGCCTTCGATTCGCCATTCCCTGTTTACCATCCTTGCGTTCCGCTCTCTTCTAGAGTTTTACTTGTAAAATCAAAAACACTGCTAACAAATTGATTTCCATACAAAAGAGTAAGCGATTAATGTGCTCAACCCTTATCTTCAATCCTACTAAATTTAGTTTTTCATCTTCTGCAACTTCATAATATAAAAAATTAAAATGTTTATGCCACCATCAGGGTATATTAAGTTTTCCATGAAGTTTGTAATACATAGAAGAAATAGGAGGAGACATTATAAAATATACATAGTATATACAAATGAACATCTGTCGGTATTGTCTGCGATCAAGTCTATCAATTTTAGAGAGATCTTCTCACCAAGAAGCTGCTCATTTGCAGGAGCCTCAGATTTCGGTCCACTATAGCACATAGCTGCTATACAAACAGAACGATCGGAATCAACTGCTTGTAAGAAAAGTTTTTCATTTTGCGAGATATTACGAAATTTGCCAAAGATTATTATCTTCTGTACAACCGGCGTCAATATTTCTTCTTGTTTTTAAATTTTTTATGTAAAATTTTAACCTTAAATAGGTATGATGAAAGAGATTTATTATTATTATTTATTTTATTTATTTATTTACACCTTCGGCTACTGATAAAAAATTTCCAAACAAATCTTTCGAATTTCGAAAAATATCAGACAAAATAGTCAGCAACTTTCTTTTAAATGGATTAAAAAAATCGCTAAACACATTTATCGAATTCTAAGAAATCTCAAAATTAATTAAATTATGGATAAAATATAATCGTACAGATTCCTGAAATTTCCAAAAATACCAGGAGCAATAAAATTAACAATATTTCATTAAATTATCGATACAAATCTATAAACACTTAAATGGAATTTCAAAAATTCAAAACCGGTTAAATAACCGATAAACCTTAAATTAAAACAAGTCTGTATAATTTCCTAAGATCTCCTAAATAGACTCAAAACCGACACATCACATTTCGAAAGAGGTCCATAATCTGACAGTAAATTTATCGATAAATAAATCTACCGTCTTTCTAAAGTAGTAGTATAAGCAGTGAATAACCATCTTTGAAATTATTGATACACAATTTATAGCACTTCATAAGAAGCGGCTAATTAGCCGTTACTACAGCTACATTCCATCATACATATGTATATCCTTACGGAAGACTTCTACTTAATATTTCATGTTTCGTGGTACTTGCTTCTGAATCACTTAAAGGCAAAAGCATTTACTGCGGAGCGCGTTGGGTAACTGCCTTTGCATATTTGCTCTTTATATGCATTGCTATATGTACCGAGTGAGTACCAAAAGTGAGCGAGCGAGCGAATGGATGATTGCGCGTCGACCTTCAGAGGCGCTGCACGCGCCTTGTCAATGCACCCATTAATGGCTAAACACATCGCAGGCTAAAAGGCACTAATATTACTACACGACACACATAAATATGCAAACAAAAGCAATGCAAAGCAGAAATGTTAGCAGCGCTCCAATAACGAGTAAAGACAACAAGCTTAGTGTCCATTTCACAGTGCAGCCAGCTAATGCAATACTAACAACAACATTTCTAAATGCCATGAATTGGAAAAGCCATTAAAAAGCACTAAAATATATATTATTTATTTTTTTCGTTACAGAGTGCACGCTAAAAGTTAAATTGCATCTAGTCAAAGACGGGAGTAGAGTATAAGTGTTAAACGGAAACGTGTACGAAGGTATCGCAAGGGAAGGGAGTGAATGCAAGAAATGAATTACATATGTGCATTTGTATATAAGGATGTGTAAATATATATATTTAAAGTTAGCGTCAAACACTCAATAATGACTTTACAAGCGTTTTCCACTTCGCACGCCAATTTGTCACCTTCGCTTTGCGTGCATTATATGCTCCAAACTTCGCGTATTACGCCAGAAAAGAGGATTACGACAATGCTATCATTTGCACCAATGCCTTATGCCTCTCGCCTGCAACGCCGGGGTTCGCGTGCTGCCGAAAAGTAAGACATTAAGGGAGGCGACGCAGTGGCGCGAGGCTCGGGAACATCCGCATAGCTCAGGTGAGTAGAGCCTTTTTATTTAAATATAAATTTAAATACTATTTTGGCGCCTTCTTCTCTCTTTTCAGCTGAAATCGCTGCGAATTCCTCCATTTCACGTACTTAAGCTTGTTTATTGTGCAATATTAATGAGCTGTTTGTGAATTACTATTAGTGGTGTTTTATGCTCGAAACCAAACATAATTATTTAGTGAAAATTATTCGCAAGCAAGAAAGCAACTATCGTCTTCAAGCGGCCATAATATTGGTGAGTCGATAATATATTTTTACTGTTATAATTAAATTCAGGCAAAATGGAACCTGAAAAGTATTCAAGATGTTTCGGAACGTACTTTAGTCGTGCGAGGATCAGTCGGGATTACAAAGCATTACTTTTTTATAACAACTTTCAGTTCTAAAGTATAATCCGTTAAATGAAAATTTCACATTCATGTGCATTTTCTCATCGTGAATCATTGATAAGGGAGATAACAGATGGGAATGAAAGAATCATCAGGCCCCGTTGAGTGCCAAGGAATATGTGTACCAAGTTTCGTCAAGATATATCCAGTTTTTCTTAAGTTAGGTATGTTAGGTAGTAAAGTCTACCAACAAGAACGACGTGTCGAGGTGTTTGCCTCATCTGAGAAAATAATCTTCGCGAAGAGCTCTTACGTTAGCCACAAGAGAACTTGAATTTGCGTAATAATCTTGAACAACTTCCAACCCTTACTGAGCCCACTGACAAAATTTTACTCAAATTCGTAAACAATGCCGGCTCGAGCTGTCAAAATCATGTCACTCCTATTGTCAAACTATGTAGTTGTAGGTGAACAAAACTATTATACTCTGCAGCAACATTTTGCGATAGTAAAAAAATCACTGGTTATCAATAGTCAATAAATTAAATAAATCAACAACAAAACATTTCAAAGAAAAAGTGCAGATTTATTCAGTTTAAAAAGCAGAAACAGTTAATGTACAAATCTACAAAGCGTTCTACAGACAAAGCTATTTCTTTTACACATTATTGACTTATATATTAAATATTCTTGCCTTATAACCACACTTCCTAAATAGTCTTGCTTTAGATGAAATTGTTGCTATTATAATATGTTGTAATTTTTTTTTTTTTGTTTTCAATATGAATTTTCAATTTAGTGTTTTTTATAATTTTTTTAAATTCAAATTTTTGATAATTTATTGTTATTTTTCGTTGATTTTTATAAATTTTGTAATTTTTATTTGTTTGAATTTGTTAAATATTTTTATAATTGTTTGTGGTTTTAATTTTGTTCGTAGATTTTTATAATTTTTTACGTAATTTTTTATTAATTTGCGTTGTAAACAATAACTTTAGCACTTTCACACTTACAATCCACGCCCATAGATTAATACTACACTGTGGCCCAGTTCATTTGCAATAGCGCATGTCCTTTCTTTTCGGTTGTTTTGGATGCCGAAATTCATCAGCATAAGTCGTGTCATCCGAGCGATACAATTTGGCTTGATTTCGTATTTGCGTTAACCAATGTCGCAAGCCGAAGTTCGTCTCATTGCCATAACTTTGCAGCAAGTTCTCTTTCCGCAGCCCCTTCCCCGGCCGATTTGTGATCTTGGACCAATTGTCTTGCGGCGGCTGCAGTCTGTACTTGATATCATTGAGCGTTGTGTAATTGGATAAATATTTCTCAGAGTCCATTATCAGCACACTACTATCCTTGCCTTTGTGCACATTAATCTTATAGCGCGCTCTTTGCTGCTCGAAAGAGGGTGCGTCTGGGCGAGATATTTCATTTGGATGTGCGTAGTGTACCTGATAACTGGACTGATCGGTCGATGTCGCTTCTGTGGGGCTAGGCAAAGTGTTGACTGGATTATACTTCTTTACTTCGTTGTTTATGCGGTCATTGTACCAATTGCCGATTAGTGTACAGGAACTATAAGCTTTATTGGATTTTATAAAGGATAATCTGGAAGCAGCATCCACCGGTGCTATTGCCGAACATATTACGCCAACCATGTTGCTCGTTTGTTCTTGCTATGGTTTTGCCAAATAGTACTTTTTAAATCAATTCCGCGAGAAATTAAAAAAAAAATTGAAAATGAGAAATTATTTTTTCAAACGAATACCAAAATTGATTTTCAGAAACTGAAAAGTTATGGCAAGAAAGGCGGAAATAGTATGTCAAACATAATTCGATAGACTCGTAAGTCGAGGGTGTTGTAATAGATTATATTAAGGAAGAAGTTTGAGTAGTTTAAGAGAAAAAGTATAGTCTTTTATATCAAATATTTGTAAACTGGGTAGCGAGAGCGGGGAATGTTTAGTATCGCGCCGGTTAAGTATCGTTTATGGAGAAAAACAGGGTCGGGCTATCCCCCCTCCCGACCCCTTATTGGAAAGAGGAAGGATCGAACTTTTTAATAAACCCCCCTCGACCCCCTAGATCCCCTATGGACCTATAGGGAGGCCTTTGAAAATGACCAAAAATCAGTGTTTTTGCTCATTTTTCCATACAAACTGAAACCAATGCAACCCAGCCAACATTTTTGTATGGACAAGAAATCAAAATAAAGAAAGCCAAAATGTTTCAGTGCAATGTATATACGTATATAATTGCATCTATCCTTCGGCCGCGCTTTAAAAAAATAACCTTGGCCGGTCCAACACCGGCTACGCCATCCACAGTATTTTAGCATTGAACACCTTTTCCTCCACAGTATCTTAGCATTTCATTCCTTTCCGTACTAGCGGCCCTCGGCCGCGCTTTAAAAAAATAAAACCTGGTCGATCCAACACCGGGGTGTTCAGGGTTCTTCGCGCAGAACTCCTTTCTGTACTGGCGGCCTTCGGCCGCGCTTTAAAAAAATAACCCTGGCCGATCCAACACCGACTACGCAATCTACAGTATTTTAGTATTGAACACCTTTTCGCGTTCACTTCATACATTTATTGCTAAGTGGGTTTAATTTATTCCCTTTTGTTCGTGCTTTCTCGGTAATTTGACAGTTCAAATTAGGCAGTCATTTTGGTTTTCCGCATTATTGAACTCAATGCAGAAAAAGGTGTATTTTATTTAAAGATTTACAAAGAAATTAACAATCAAAAGTAATTAAAAACATTACTAGTGGTTTTTATAATTCATAAGTAATATATGTGCGTGAAAATGTATCCATAATTGGTTTGGTACCATGCACAACAGATGAAAATACACTAGCATATATTTAGAATTTTGCAAAAAGTAGCATTTTTTAAAGTGAATTTGTGGAAAAATTTGTGAACCGATTTTTATAAAATTTATTTTAAAACAAAGTTCGATAATTTAAGCATACATGCGTGTTTAAAATTTTCCATTTGGTTCTCTCATTTAGGTACGGTGAGCCAAAATTAACCGGCGCGATACTAAACACAAACCGCGAGAGCGCCTCAATGTATTGATTCGGTGTAGGAGAAAAATTTATAGAATTATTAGAACCAAAATCAGGGGCGCACACGAAAGGGGGGTCGGTTTTAGTATACCGTCCCAGGATTTCCGAAATAAAATGGGTATGGTCGGATAGAGGAGATTCTCCAGATCAAGAATATATATATAGTTATAACCGCAGGAAGTTTCGCGTTTAAAGTTGAAAATTCCACTATTTTAATTACATATTTTCTCGATATAAAATTAATTTTTCACTTTTATATCCACTAACACATCACTAATTCAGTTGTTCACTTTTATCATGAATTTGATCGGTCAGTTGTATGCTAGCTATAGTGGCCCAATATCGGCGGTTTCGGATAATATGAAACTTCTTGAGCAGAAATTAACGAGTGCGAAATTGCAGGTCCATATATCAAAAACTGAGAGACTTGTTCTCTAGATATTGAAATGCTGGTATGTAGTTTAAATAAAAAATTTTGTTCTGTTCTTCTTTATAATTCATTTGAAGACGACACCTACCCAGACCCTCGAAAGTCAAAAATACGCTCTTTACGAGCAATAACTCTGCTCCTCGATAAGACCTCAGGCGGCAATGTTGAGTACATGCGTACTTGTAATGTTCATCATACGCACATGTGCCCTTAGCAGTGAGTAAGTTTTGAAGCATCTTCTTTGCTAGGCAATTAATTAAGAAAAATAAATATTTCCTGCCATTATATGATTCATAATTTGTTTATTATGAATTCATGCACACAACCGTGTATAATTAATGGTATGGGACAGAAAGTGAGGCAATCGTTTGACCATCACTGTGTCTGGTGTTAGTAGCGTGACCATCTGATGACATTCTCTTACTAGGCACCAACAGAACGCTTTGATTAGCTGTCACGCTCACCTGTGTCGCAAATCCATCTCGTTGCGACGCTTTCGCTGACTAAGTAACCTGGCAATTTCAATGATCTTTATCGTATGTGAATATATGTGTGTCTGTGGGTCTACTTGTAAATTTGCAAAGGCTGCCTTGAGGGAACTTCGCTCAAATCTCTCTATTATTTTGACTGGTTCGATTCAATTTATTTCCCCTGTTTATTTTCCTCATTTACCCAACAATTTCGCATTATTAGCACATTCTTCACCCATTTTCATTTGGCTATTGTCCTAACGCCGTTTTGTGTGTTCACATTTTGCGTGGCTATTTTTACGCTAACCTGCTTCCAATTTCACTATACGAGATATTCACTTCTCGCTTGAGCTTAGGCGCTACTCGCTTGCGAACTTGCATCCCCGTAGGGAAATTAAGCACATCGGCTGTTTTGAATAGGCTGAAAATAGTTCCTTTGTCATCCTTGCCTTTCTGGGGAATAAATGTCTTCTTGTTTGCTGAATTTCACACAATTTTTTTCACGTATTTGTGTTAAATTTTAACCAAAAACTCAATAAACATCATTGAGCAAACCCGTATTCACCTGATTTAGCTCCATGTGACTTCTGGCTAATTATTCTTGTAACTCAAAGAACCGCTTCGGGCAAACCGTTTAAAGTTAATTGAAGAAAATAAAACAAATTCGACGCGAGAGCTGAAGGCCATCCCTATAAGAGCCTATAAAAAATGTTTTGACGATTGGAAGAAGCGTTGGAACATGTGCATCGCTTCAAATGGATGGATGCTTTGAAGGCGATAAAATAAATTTGTATGTGTAAAGTGTTTCTCAATGAAAGCTCTATAAAAGTTTGGATGTCTATGTTCCATACATAATGGCGTCGAATGTACATTCACAGGGGAAAAAAAGAATTTCATTGATGTCCTAAACCGGGTTTTGTTTTTGTAGTACTCTTATTGAAAAACCAGCTCTAAGGTTGAGGCCACTGATTCCGTATTTCGGTAGAAAATTTTTATAATTTCGACTCGTTGTTGGCTCGTATATCCTTCCATGATAAAATGGCAAACCATACTGAAGAGAAAAGTCAAAAGAGCCCTATTTGTGTACTTTTCTAGTGCCCTAAAGAAAAACCCTCTATATTCCGCGCGAATCGGAGCATTCTTAAGCAGAAGAAAAGTTGAATATATCCCTAAATTGGGTTTTAGAGTAAAACGTATTGATCTTGGTCAGTCAAATAAATAAACTGCAACGAAAATTTGTTATGAAACAAAATTTCGTGTTGATCGCCTTTATTGTCCTCGATGTGATACTTCGAAAAATTAAATCTAAAAAGTTCGTTAGAAATATTTATTGAGGAATCTTGCCATATGTTTGAATTTTTTTATTCAATGAAATAAATAAAACAGTGTGGGTGTCGTCGAATGAAAAAGTCTTCTATACAAGCAGATCGATCTCTCAAAAACTGAAGGACTAGTTCGCTGATGTACAGATATACTGACGGACGGGCATGGCTAAATTGACTCAGCTCGTTACGCTGAGCATTTATATATATACATACGTTATACGGTCTCCGACGTTTCCTCTGTTTTCCTTTCAGTATTTGAAATTCTGCCCATGCCCTGCAGGTGCTATTCCGCCACTTAATTTACAGTATGTTGACAATTCGCGTGCACACCACTTATCCACTCACCTATTTACGCCTGGTCATATGGATGCTGGCTGCTGATGGATACACACTACTTGGATTACTAAATGTTACCCGATTCGTATAATATTGTATATTATATTAATTTAGGTAGTTGCTGTTAGGGTTGCGGCCGCTGTTGATATGGGGAGCGTTCCGTCTCAGCGCTCTCGGCCCGGGGAAATATAGTTGCGATTGTGCGATAAGTTTACTTCGGTTTGCATTACTTTTGGCGTGTGGCCAAATACTAAAATCCAACAAAGCCAACAACAAGCCACAGCGCTTGGCTACATACACATGTACATATGTAAGCACAAGAAAGGCGACGATGCCACCAAGCAACGGGCGCGTTGGCAACGGTGATTGCATTGGGCAAAAGCTAAGCAATTCACAAAATCACAATGCTGTACAACAAGAATGATGCAAACAAACATATGCATCCGCACACATACACTCATACACTGATACGTACATAAACACCCACACGCATGTACAAAATGTCGACTTGTTTACACTAAAAGTAAAAATTGTTTCATTCTATTTGATCAAGTGGCTCAGTTTTATTGCCATTTTGGCTTCTGCTGCCTATTCTTTCGCTCGCCTGACACGCCGTGGAACGCACACACAGTTATACGAGTGTACGTATGTGTGCATGTATTTAGTGCCCACAAAGAGCGGCAAGTTGCTGCGGCAGCGCGGAAAATTAAGAAAATAGAAAATCTTGAAGAGAAAAAAGATGAAATACAATAAAAAATATAAATTAAATTCGAAAAATTATTTCAAAGTGAGTGGTTATTTTGTAAATATTTCGAATTTTTTCAAATCATTTGTGGTTTTTGTGCGCGCCGCTATTTCGAGAATTTCTTTTTACAAGCGATCGACCGTAGATGAGCACACACACATTCACGTTCGGCGACGTCATCGAATATTACTTTTGCTTTGTGCTCTCCGAAGCTTTATTGTGTGCTTCATGCAGGGCGCAGCGCTGGCGGGCGCAAGCAAAGCGGAATTGATAAGCCATTTTCGAGAGCAAAATCATATAAAATTTGGCTGCTGTGTAACTGCTGCTGCTGCCGCTGTTGCTGCGGTTGCAAGCACATTGGCGCATGCAATTTGTAATTTCAAATATGATGAGTCTACTCAGGCGGTTTTGTCGGTGTGAGTGTGTGTGTTTAGGAAAACACGAAAATCCAATCCCATTCACTTTGCTCTGGCATAGTTTTGCGAAAACGTGTGCCATGTCAGTTTTTTGAGTGAATCTACGACACATGCACACAAACACATACATTTTTGCATATGATGGGTTAATCAATTGCAAATGCAATATTTTATTTTTCTGCCGAAATTTCAGATGACATGACTGTGAAAAATATTTCACGTAGTTGCTGCCGTAAATTACATCATTGTGCTCTGTGTAAATTTTCTCACAATTTAGTCTTAAAAATATTAATCTAAATGGGTATTGGAAGTACTAAACGCACGAACACATTTCTATATTAAAAAAAGATGAGTTTTGATGATTTTTGGCCTAATCTTCTCAACTAAACAACATGGTCGTATGAATAAAATTCTTATTATATCCTAAACAGGGTAAATAAGTTTACCACGAAGTTCGTAACACTTAGAAGGAAACGTCGGAGACCCCTTAAAATATATACTCAACTTAGCCATATTCGTCGTTCTGTCCGTCTTTTGTATACAATCGACCTATTCCCTCAGATTTTGAGATATCGTTCTTTTTCACACGTCCCTTTCCCTCCGCAAGAAGCTGCTTAGTTCTCGAAGCCGGCGATATCGGGCCACTATAGCATATAGCTGCCATACGAACTGAACGATCGGAATCAAGTGCTTGTATGGAAAACTATTTCATTTGATGAGATATCTTCACCAAATTCGATAGGCTTTATTGTTTAACGCAATGATGCAATCTCCGAAGAAATTGTTCACATAGTCTCTCGATGCATATAGTTGCCATATAAACTGACCGATCGACGTTCTTGTAAATACTATTTTGAATTTTGTATAGCTTCAGTGCAACCGTAGGTAACATTTAATCCCGCTTGTTTTTAAATTTTTCAGAAAAATTATTTTTTTACTTCTTGCTTCTCCATACATTTCGGAAATCTACTGTATTTATAATATCGTTTTTAATTATAAAATATCCTTACATTATCAGAACTTTAACTCAAATTTACAACTTTTTCTGAATAACTGTAAAGATTATTTGTACGTATACATATGTATGTATGTATACTTTATGATTGTGTGCAAGGCTTTCAGTCAAAACGGGTTCTCCATCAATTTTACTCGCATTACTGCTGATGGTGGCGGCTGTTATTGATTTGATGTAATCTTACTTCAATTAAAACTCACATGCTGTACATGCATACGTACATATACACACATGATAAACTCGTGAACATGACTATTATATCCTTAGAGGTTTGAGTTTTTACAGTTATGGTGAAAAAATTTGCTACTGAATGTGCATTTGATTACTCAAAATATTATGGTTTTTTAATTTATTGCAATATATTTTATATATTTTACCAACTATTTAGCATTCCATTCATACTTCGAAGATACCTTCCATTTTAAAAGACATACCCACAAAACTAGCTCTGCATTGACCGTTCATTGTGACTGTTCCTACTAACTCAACTGCATTTTATTGAGGTTTTGAAGTTCGGTATTATGGGTATCAATATTATATCATCGATATTTCTGTTTCGAAAATAAGTTCTGGGTTGTAGCCACATGACTAGCATAATTCAGATCAGTTAGCGTCGGAATTATAGTTTGAAATTTTAATATATGAGTGTTCTTTTGTAAATCTAAAATACCAAGATTTTTCATTTTATGGAAAAATATAAATTCTTAAAATAATTCGAAATTTTATTATTTTCTTTTCGAATGTATCCGGAATTTTTTGTGAAGACTTTCGACGTAATTTTTGTAGATAATGTTAGATATAAATATGGAATACATCTACAATATACTATATTCGGTACATTTATTTGACAACTACTTAATTTTCATGCTTTAATGAGCCTCCTGCCAAAGAGACGTTAAAAATGAAGTAATAATTTAACACTCACTTAGAAATTAGAAACGACTTCTTTAACATTGAATTTTCTTTAATAACCGGCAGATTTTAGTTGAATATAAAAAAGTATTTGAAACAAAAAGTTTTTTCAAGCTTTTATGAACTGTCCTCATTTGTTTTGCTACTCTAAAAAAATAAATGTTTCAAACAGTACTACTTACCTGCACGCTACCGTAATCGCGCGTTCTTCCCACTCACCCGCTATCGGCCTAAACGCGCACAGCTTATTTCAGACTCATGTGTTGAATACAATGCTAGCGACAGACGACATCAAAACGACATCTGTCAAATATTAAAATACACACGTTCTCATGGACACAGTTATTTTGACAGCTGCACGACTACACGACTGCAGGCCGACAGTTGTCGCTCTCGCTAACTTCAATTTAATCCTATATTTGCCAGTTGAAGATGGAAGATAGAGAGATGAGGTAGAGTGGTGATGCCACTAATATGCAAAATGTAAAATTACTCAAAGCTCTAACAAACCTGACGTTATTTTACAAATGAAAGCATAAAATAGCTCTGTTACATCATTTATAATAACAATTGATAATTTAAAACAAATAAATTTACGTATTTACTTATTTTTTGCATAAAACATTTCACTTTTAATAAAATATGAAAATTTCATTGAAGTGTAAGGTATTAGTATGGCAACTGCGTTGTTTTGTGTACATGCCGGCCATTGTTATGTTGCTGCCCTCTCACAACTGTTCATGTGGAAGAATTCACAACGCCATTTTCAGCTCACTGTCGTGCTGCTGCAGTCTGTCGCGAGCATTGTGTTCCGCACATCACATCCATAGTTGTTTCTTTTTGTTGTGTGTGTGTGCCAAATGCACTGCTGTCAAGTCATGTGGGCTAGTTACGTAAATAGTTTAATTGGAGCATGTGTATATGCCAACATCCAACTGTACACATTGGTATGTAAATCGGCTTAGTACATAGAAGCTTATGGATATACATACACAAGCGCTTGTCGGCTGCCAGGGCTGTAATTAAACCCACACATATGTATGTGTGTATATAAAAATATAAAATTTTTAAAATATAAAAAGAATTTTGTCAGTTCAGGAAAACTGAAAATATCACATAAAATATATAGAAAACTCCATCACTCACTCATGATTTTTACTATCTCGCACATTTATGCACTTGCACTCCGTTCACCGTTACGCTGGCAACGCTCTACTACTCCACTGCACTGTATCCCAACCGCCAAGTCGTATTTCATTGCATTTGCGGCGGCACAATTACACTTTCCTCGCCCATTATCGCAATTACGTGTAATGCATCACAAAGCACCAGACAAGGGCACATCCCCAAACTCACGCTTACATACATACTGACGCATACAGACGCGCAACTCCCGTCCAGCTGTGGAGCTGCAGCGCAACATGTAACCATCAGCAGCATACTCACAGACACACACACGCAAATTGCTTAAATCCGAGCTTTTCTCGCAACACTCGGCAGCCAGCAGCCGGCAGCCAGTCAGCAGCAGCGCCTCGCCCTTAAAAGGATACTACTTACTTGTACTTACAGTTACATTGTCATTGCTGTAGCAGCACCCATGCTGGTTTTGCTCCATTTTCTCGTGTATCCCTCAAGCGTTATCCTTTGGCCTTAGTCGCTTTCGCACTCCTTCACAGTCGCCTGTATCGTTGGCTCTTTTGTTGTCTCCTTTGCATCGCGTTTAAACGAATTAATTAAAAAATTTTGTTGACATCGCTTTAATTGAATAATAAAACAACATCATCATTATATAAGAATAAGGGATTTATTATGAGGCATTTAAGTTATGGCGTTTTTGCTTTTTATGTGCTGAGAATGCGCGAGTTTATTCACATTTCCCATTGCCCTTACACACACTTGTGTTATTATGTATTCGAATTTGTTCGGGTAATTCAGGAATTGTCTTCCGTAATCTGTTACCAACAAACCTCGTAACTCTACTGCTTTAATTATATATATGTATAAATTTTTCTCTCGTTGTCTGCCTGACGTTGGCTGCCTTGAGATATCAGGTTGGTCGTATTTTTCACCGGAAACCTGTTATTTCATTAGATGCTGCGATCTCTGGCACTCTGAGAAACGTTATATTGAAAAAAATCACGTAAGGGAATTACTTTGCCTATAACCTCGTCAGGTATCGAAAGTCTCTTAGATGTCCTTCACAAATTTGACGTCATTCTGCATAACCGTGAGAGTTTTGCATGGATAACATATTTGTCGAATCGGCTTTGAAGTCGACGAAAAATTGATGGGTGTCTATCTGTCTGTCAAGGTTCTTTTCCAGGGCATGACGTATTATGAAAATCTGGTCTATGGTGGATTTGCCAGGTCTAAAACTACACACAGTAGAGTGAGTTGTCATTGGCATTTATTCGTCCGTCCAAACTTCTAAATATGGATCACCACTCACTAGGTTCGCCAAAGATTTGTCTAGCGAAAAATTTTAAGCTCAATAAGACTAAAACTGGGCAGGAGAGATGAAAGTGCTTTGAAAAAATGTATTCGATAAGCCTACGGGACATTGTCAAGTTAGAAGATCTGCACTTTCGACTACATGAGCTTTCCTAAGAGGAAGTAATTCACCTCTTACCACTTACGCTTCATTCCAGATCTGAAAAATCTCACAGCCGCACGAATTTCGGTAGTTTCAGTTGCCCAAAACTCGGAAGGTCCATATATCCATCATTGAGAAAGAGGACATACACCCAATTCATAGCAGTACACTTTGAAGGGCCACCTCAGCGTGAAGGCACAACAGTGGTCTGGTAACCTGAAGCTAGAATTGATGGAGAGCTACCGACCAAAGACTTTTCCTCCCATTTGCCGTTTACGCTTCAATCTATCTGTGAAAAAGGTCACTCTTTGTGAGCAAAGAAAAAAGCTGCAGTGGTCCTGAATACAAACACTTAATTTTATTAAACATAATTTGAAATAAGTTAGAATTGCTTAAAGAAAACCAAGGGCATGAATTGTGCTCGACGTGGTTTTTTCGGCTTCGGCTAACCTTCGTCGTAAAGATCGAAAGAAGAACTGGAGTCTATCTCCAGTCGGCTAACCTTCATCGTAAAGATCGAAAGAAGAACTGGAGTCTATCTCCAGTTTCATCGTCAGTAATAATACATTTCATGACATCCTGATAGTTAAAAAGCATTTTGCAACCAATCGTGTTTTCATTTTTCCTAAGCCCAACTGATCTTTCAAAATGATTTTCACTGATCCTTTCGATATTCCAACGATGCCATTAAGATCTGACTGCCAATCGTCGATCTCAACCAATTCTTTGAATAATTTGTATCAATGAAAAGGACTTGCTTACGACAAACAATTATCACCCAAAATCTTTTTCCAACATTATGAACGTAATCGAACTGGAATTATTGAATAATTTCGCTCATCTCAAAAAACGCCGAAAAACATTTCGACGAATGGGGTTTCACGCGAAATTTAAATTAAAAAGTCGTACTATTTTTTGCCCACAGAGTAAGCATTCCAAATCCAAAGCAAATCAGAGTGAAATTACTGACATCAATTCTTAGAATTTTCTATTGAGTTCTACTCTTTGATAAAGCATTGAGCGCCAAGCAAAGTCAATATAAACTGCCGAGTGCCACAAAACGCTTAGTAGAGTACAAGTAGTTAAAAGCGAATGACAAATATGCATGATTGAATGATAAACGACAAAGGATGCTGCCATACAATTGCAGATACTCACACATACACACGACGAGGAAAATAATGTTCGTGTAAGTGTACGTCGTTAGTGCTCGTGTCATAGCACTGACCAAAATTCACGACCATTGTCGCGCTCTTTGTTGTAATATATTATATGTATGTACAGTTGTCCACAAAATAATAGGAGTGCTAATATAAACAATGTGTTCAGCTGCATAACTGTTTTAAATCACATCTAAATGACGGGGTACAATAACGGTACACTTAACGGGATGCAAGCATTAAAATACGAAACACATTTTTATTGTGATAATCTTTATTCCACTTCTGCTTTGCTAATTCACGGAGACACATGTTATT